>NC_081420.1:125005307-125140307 GCF_949786415.1 Peromyscus eremicus
TTCCCATAAGAATGAATGTCAGATACACACTCCCTCAGACCTTCCCTTTGTATCTCTGAAATTCTCACAAGCACACAGAGATATAGGCAAATAGTCACACCTGCTTTGCCAGTAATGGAGCCCAGCTGACGTGCTGGGGAGTGTGGAATAAATGATGAGGCAGCCACTTCTAATTCGCAACCTTTTAGAAGAACTGGCCCTGTCGTGTTGTTAGGCAGCAGTGTGTCCAGGATGGTGTAAGGCCCAGCAAGTTAGAGGAGGCTGTTGACACCAGTGCTGCGAGGGGAAATGTGCTCCTTTGTGCTTTTGTTTGGTTAGTTGTATTTATTGATCAGCGTCTGTGTGTCCTATGCTTGCAAAAATGCTTGGGCTGTGGCCTAGAATGAGCTCAGGTCGTGCTCTCATGGGATCGTCGTCCTAGTGAGGGCAATTGACCTAATAAGACAAGTACATCACATAAATGTTGCACTCAGTGGGGTGAGTTCAGTGCACGGCGGTGCTGGTGCTTTGAGATCTGGGAGAAGAGGCCAGGGAGGGATGGGGCAGGGTAAAGGCAGGAAGAGCAGGCTGAGGCCAGCCCAGCCTGGGCTACTTGGGGGTGGGAAGGGAGAGGTGGAAAGAGGAGAAAGGGAAGAGAAGGATGTGGGGGAGGGGAGGGAGGAGGCAGAGCGAGGGAGCAGTGCTGGTAGCCGCACTTGCTGTTAAACACGATAAACTCCATTGCTTGGCTACGGTGGGATGAAGCTCGTCTCTGTGTTCACAGCATACTTAAGTGTTCTGGTCTTGGAGGAACAGGAAAAGCAGTAGAAACCGTCGCTGACGGTTTTGAACACTCACTGTGGCTGCTTTTCACAGCTCACCCTGAGGAAGCTGAGGCCAGGGAAGCATTGTTTTTACCCAAGTCAGAGCCACCTCTAACTCAAAAGCCCTGAAAACGTTTACTGGGTCATTTTTGGGAGTTGAGGACAGCTAGGGGTACAGGCTTACTCTGTAGCCCTCGAGGTCGGCCACAGTCTCACAGCCCTCCCACCTCCCGATCTGTCCCCTGCTCTAGAATTTCCTGTGCACACATTCCCAGTGTTGAATGCACACAGGTCTATCTGCCCTCCAGGAGACTTCTTCAGAACCAAAGCTTTGGAATCCCTTGGATAATATGAAGCGAAAAGCATGTCAAACCAAGTTAAATTATTTCTTTTTTTTCTTTTTCTCCTCCTTGCTTCCTTTCCTTCCTTCCTTCCTTCCTTCCTTCCTTCCTTCCTTCCTTCCTTCTTTCTTTCTTTCTTTTTTTGAGACAGAGTCTCACTGTGTCCCTGGCTTGCCTGGAACTTTCTATGTAACCCAGTCCAGCCTTGAACTCACAGAGACACTCACAGAGACTCTGCCTTGAAAGTGCTGGGAAAGATTAGTACCTTGCATCACCACATCAGCTATCTACTCATGTTCTTAAAGACATTGTGAATCTCTCCCCTCCTTCACCCTGGAGGTGAAATGTAAGTCTTACAGAGCCCAGCCAGAGCTCTGGAGCTGAACTCTAGCCCAGCACCCCACTTGCCCTCAGCAGCAGCATGGGTAGAACCAGGCCCGTTGGCCACTGGCCATGGTGCTGAATGTCCCTACCTGCCCTTCCGTTGGGGTGTCTCCTGGGACCACTGCTGGACAGGGGGTAGAAAGCCTTTTTCTGGCTTTGCCTGTGTGTGGGTGCCGCAGACTAAAGAGTTCCAAGACCTGCCTGAGAACTCGAGGCTCTGAAGTTGGTGAGAGCTGGACCGCTCACTCACAGCGACTCATTTCCGATGGGCTTACAAGATGTGGCCAGCACACAACGGTTGATCACTGGGGAATTAGACTGTGACTGTGGCTGAGCCATAGAGCATCTGCCAGTGTGTGTGAGGCTCTGGATGATCCCCCGCACCATTAATGAATGAATTAATAGTAGCAGTTACTTAGATCTTGGGTGAAATATAATCTGTTTGGCGAACGTTTCAAGTGCAGGGTTAAGCGCATCTGTGAGCCCTGTACTTGAGAGGGTATGGTCAGAGCACCACCAGTACAGAGCCAGCCTGGGCTACATTACAACACCCTGTCTCAAAAAAAAAAATTCAAAAACCCTCATTCTGATTTTTAAACAAAATCATGCTTCAAAGCATGACACGTGAGGGCTGGGCTGCACAGTGCCAGAGTGCTCAGCTAACATCTACGAGGTCTCATTCTCTCTCAAGCACTGCAAAAAGAACAAAGGGAAACGCCTCACGATGGGTCTAACTTACATAACTATGGCAGCCAGGCTGGTCGCCTGGCTCGGGGCACAGCTCGGTGTTACCTCACGCAGCTGTGTCAGACCCTGGGTTCCATCTTCACACGGCAAAAAGAAAAAAAAGAGTAAAATTGTGGGTTGTGGTGCGAGCCACCGTGTAAGCCCCACCCTCCTGCCTCTTCTGTGACCTGGACCAAGTTTAAGAAATCTGTCTAAACCTTGATTTCATCCAAAAACATCTGGCAGGGTGATTTCAAGGGACCCCAAGGGACACAGCCCTGGTCACATGGCCTACTGCAGGGTCCTGTCAGTGCTGTGCCCTGGTGGCTGAGCTGTGAACGGACCTGGAACATCTGGACCCAGTGCCTCATTCAGCGGTGGTGGCAGAATATGGCAGCCTGTGCTTATCGTAGCGAGCACTGGGTCTCAAACACCCAGGGCTCAAAGGTGTTCGCTGTCCTGCTGGCAACTGAAATTAGTGCAAGTTGGATATCAGGTCGCTCCTGTGAGAGCTGGTGTGTGGGGCTCCTGCAGACTGGTCGACGCATTCCGAGCGTTTCCGCAGCGCTTGCCCCTTGTAAAACTCTGCTGGGGACAGGGTCACCTGAGTCACCAGACCTCCTTAAAGGCTGGGGCTGAGGTGGAGGGCATCACGGGAGCAGACTGGAAAACTAGGTCCTGCCCCAAGACTTCTGAGGGCTGGGCACCCACTGCCATGTCCCACTTTGTCCCAAAAGGCAAGGCCCTGGGAGTACCTGCAGCCTAAGTTCTCAGTCATTTCCAGAGTCTCCTGCCAGGATGCTCTCGGTGGGTCCCACGGGGCCTTTTGAGCAGTCGGGCCAGTGGGGAGGCAGCCTGGCTTCCCAGCAGACCGGCTTCTCTTCTTCCCACTGCTCACTGCCCGAGGACTCTAGACCTGCTGACACAGTGACTTTCTCTCCAGAGTGCCCATGGGGCAGTGCGGCCAGCACAGGCATTCAGCTGTGAGCTAGAACCCGCAAATCAGGTGCAGCCGGCGGGCCTGAGGAGGCTCTTCTCCCGGCTCCTCTTCAGGGCAACCTTCCATCTCTGCCTCAGGCTCTTCCCCTCTTCTCATGGCAGGAACTTATTTCGAAGGGCTTTAACATTTCTTTTAGATTTTTATTTTTATTTATTTTTATTTTATTTATTTATTTATTTTTTTTGGCTTTTCGAGACAGGGTTTCTCTGTGTAGTTTTTGCACCTTTTCCTGGAACTCACTCGGTACCCCAGGCTGGCCTCGAACTCACAGAGATCCGCCTGGCTCTGCCTCCCAAGTGCTGGGTTTAAAGGCGTGCGCCACCACCGCCCGGCAGATTTTTATTTTTTTATGTGTATGAGTGTTTTGCTTGAATGTGTGTATGCATACCATGTACATGCCCAGTGCCCTTGGGGTTCAGAAGAAGACATCAGATTCCCTGGAACTAGAGTTATAGGTGCTTATGATCCACCGTGTGGGTGCCAGGAATTGAACCTGGGTCCTCTGTGGGAGCAACAAGGCTTTTAACCACTGACCTGTCTCTCTAGCTCTACAAATGGCTTTTTAAAAATTTGTGTTTGCCTGTGTAAGTTCAGTGTGTGACCTTGGGTGTCATCCTTAGAAACATTGTCCATCTCCTTTCGGACAGGATCTCTAACCTGGAGATCACCAGTTCAGCCCCAGGGATCCACCTGTCCCTGCCTCCCCAGCACTGGGGTGACAGGCCTGGCTTTTTCCATGGCTTCCAGTAATCGAACTCATGCCTCATGCTTGTGAAGCGGATACTTTAGCCAGGGCCGTCTCCCCAGTCCCTCCTCATAGACGTCACATGTTCCTGGGGGCTTGGTCTAAGGTGACGGGGGAGTGAACAGGAGCTCCAGAAACCGGCGCCTCTGCTCCCCCCCTCCTTTCCCTCTGATGAGCTACGTGCTGTAGAACACACGTTTTCTTAGGGGAACCACACAAACCCACGAGCAAAGGAGGCCAGAGCAAACCCCTGCCCGCATCACGCCTGCTTAGTGGGGGAGACGATGGACAAGATGAAGACGAACCATGATGGTCTCTTAAATACGGCGCATGGGCAAGTTAAACAGGAAGAGTTGAAAGAATGACCCTCGGGTAGAAACCTAGAGGAAGCAAGGAAGCCATCCTGTCGGTGTCTGTAGAAAATCTTTCACAAGTGTGAACAGCGCATGTAAAGATCCTGTAGCTCAAATGTGCCTGGGGTGCTTAGAAAATCTGGAGGCATCATGGGTGGAGTTGCATAACCAAAACAGAGAATAGGAGAGGCAGGGCAAGGGGGCAGTAAAGGCTCCTGGACAGCGGACGGGCCCCGGCTTTTCTTCCAAGTGAGATGAGACCTTTTGAAAGGCTATGAGTGCTTGCGCCTACTATAAGCTGGAATCGTCTGCCCCTACCCCAACATTACCCTTGCTTCATCAAGATACGGGGTGTCTTCTCAGCTCCCTGGCCTGAGTAGTAGAATCTGGGACTCTTGGGCTCACTGGGAATCTGGATGTGGAGGTGAAAATTGGGAGGAAAAGGAAGAGCCCCTCCTCCTGAGAGGACCTCCTCCTGAGAGGACCTCCTCCTGAGAGGACCTCCTCCTGAGAGGACCTCCTCCTGAGAGGACCTCCTCCTGAGAGGACTCAACGCCCTGAGTCTCAGCTCCGCTCACCCTGAAGTAGAGCCTGAACTGTGCCAGCACACAGCCTAGAAGCTCTAGAAGCTCCTCCTGACTCAGCAAGTGGATGCAGGCCTCAGACTGCATCCTTAAAGGGCCATGTGCCCATGATGTTGAGAGCTTGCTTTGCGTGGCCAGAGCATAGGGTCACTATCACTGACTCACACTCGGGGTCTGTGAAACGACACTTGGGAGTGTGTGTGTTTAGTTTGACAAAAAGAAAAGGAAATAGCATCAGGAGCTGAGTCTGGGGGGACGTGGGTCTTTCATTCCAGGGACTCGGGAGGCTGAGGCAGGAGAGTTGCAGGTGTAAGGCTTGCCTGGGCTACAGAGTGACTTTGAGGCAAGCCTGGGTGACTGCGCTAGATCCTGTCCTGAAATAAAAAGTAGGAAGAGGGCTGCTGATGTGGCTTGTTAGCACGCATGGGGCCTAGGGTTCCATCCTCAACACTGCCGAAACTGATCAATAAAACACAAAGAAGGATGGAGTCTCCTTCCACTCATCTGCACGCCAAGCCTTCCTTTCAGACCTGGGGGATTGTGGGTTCTGAACCCCAGGCAATGGGAACCATGCTGACCCAGCACCACCTAAACGCGGTGCCAGCTGCTGCGAAGGCAGTTCCACCGCAGCCATCTGGGGACAGGAAGCCAAGGAATGCCAGAGGGAGATGGCGCTCCACGGAGAAGCAGCCAGCCAGCCAGGCTGAGAGAGGACGCGTGTCTCATTCCAATCGCCAGCAAGGGCTTGGCCTTGCTTTCTCTGTGTGCAAATATTGGCACTTGTTTTCCAGGCTGCAGGGTGAGACAGGGGAGTCTTTGCAGCACTTTGTTCTGGGACGAGTGAGTGGCGCTGAGAGGCAAGAAGCCAGTCACTGATGGGCTGTGAGGCGCTTTTATTGTCTTCCTAAATTGCTGTTTGCAGCTGGGCAGTGAGGCTAACACCAAACAGAAAAGGCCCGACTTTCCCGCCTTCCTGAAACGCTTTCTCCTGCATTTGCTGTCTCCTCCTTTTACCTTCCGCCTGGAAAAATGGGCTGAGGCAGGAGGCTCCCAGTTCAAGGCTACAGATTGAGACCCTGCCTCAAAAACCCAGGCAAACTGCCGAACAGATCTAGATTCAAAGGGGAGATCAAGCTAATCAACTTCTCAAAGGGAAACACGGAGGGGTGCAGGTTCTCCCAGCTCGGAATAGGAGACACACTGTCCTTGGGGACTCACATGATGCATTTGGTGTTGCAGATGGCAATAATCATGCATGCTACTCCACTGCCCACAGTGCCCGGGACAGTGCCCACTCAGGCTCTGTGTCAGACTGGGAACCAGTTGCCCCTGTCCTTGAGTGCTGTGGTTGCATGTCTGACATCTACTTGTTCACACTCAGCCTTCCAGCTCCAAGATTGCTAGCCCCGTTCACTAGGGTTTCTTCTGAGAGAACTAAGGTGTTCTTTGTGAACTAGTGTGTGTGTTGAGATGGAGCAACAACATGGCTCCTCCCAAGTGCTGAGGTCTCATGAGAACCAACAGACAGTTCCTGGGGTGAGGGAGAGAGACAGAGGGGAAGGGTACTTCCCTTCTCTCAAATATTGTCAGATCCCCATCTGAGATGCCTGCTCTGACCACTTTTTATTCGTTTTGGTTGTGAGGCTCACCCTTTAATGGCTGTGTTGAGCCATCTCTCCAGCTAACGAAAGACTGTGTGTGTGTGTGTGTGTGTGTGTGTGTGTGTGTGTGGAGAGAGAGAGAGAGAGAGAGAGAGAGAGAGAGAGAGAGAGAGAGAGAGAGCAGTGCCATGGAGCCCAGAAGGTGTCCGATCCTTGGAACTGAACTTGGGTCCTCTACACTCTTACCTGCTGAGCCATGTCCCCAGCACTACCCCACCCAAGACTGAATTTCACTTGTAACCCTCTCTGGCCTGAAACTGGCTATATAGACCTGGCTGGCCTTAAAACCACAGCGATATTTCTGCCTCTGCCTCCTAAATGCCTAAGATGTTTTCAAGTGACTAATCCCCTGGCTTTTAGTACAGCCCGGGTATCATGCAACTGTGTATCTAGTTCCCACACATGAAGCCATCACCCTCCCCTCCCTCATCCCCGGCTTCCAGGAAGCTGCTTTGAAGATCTGCTGATTCTGTGTATTCTGCACACAGTGGCCATGTGTTCCTTTGTGCCCTGCTCCTCACACTCAGCCTTGTGTTCTCGTATGCACGTATCGGTGCATGGCTCTTTAGGGCTGAGCCGCAGTCCACACTGGACAGAGCACACCCTCCCTGTTCATACCTGCTGGTTCAGCCGTGCCCGATTAGGTGACTTCCACCTTTTGACAGGTCGACATGTGCTGTTGCCATGCACATAGCAGTGTTTGTCTGAGTTCTGGTTTTTTCATTCTTTGGGCACTGTATCTCAGAGTAGAATTACAACTGGTGGGGTGGTAATTCCATGTTTAACCTTCCTCTGGAATGCCAGGCTCATTTTCAAGGTAGCCACACAGCCTCATGCTCCCTGAAGCAGTGCACAGGGTCCCGAGCCCCCAATTCCCCAGCATTCGGTACACAGGGTCCCGAGCCCCCAATTCCCCAGCACTTGGTGCTCTCTAGCTTTGTTTTGCTTCTTGCTGGTCTTGTGGGGGTGAAAGCTAGTACCTCCCTGTGGTGTTTTTTTTTTTTAAATCTGCAGAAGAGGGGCCTTGCATGCACGCTGCGTGTGTGTGTGTGTGTGTGTGTGTGTGTGTGTGTGTGTGTGTGTGTGTGGTGGCGAATGCATGCGCACGGTTCATGGATGGAGGTCAGAAAACAGCTTTCAGGAGCCATTTCTCTCCTTCCACCATGTTGGTTCCAGAGATCCGGCTCAGGTTGCCAGAACTGTCACTAAGTGCCTTTACCCACCGAGCGAGCCATCTTGTTGGACAATATCCATTTTTCTTTTGTTGCTTAGGCTTTGGGTGTCACACAGACCACTGGTGTGTGTGTGTGTGTGTGTGTGTGTGTGTGTGTGTGTGTGTGTGTTTTCACATGTGTGGGTGTGTGCACACAGAAGTCAGAGGTCTGCAAGGTCAGCGTCGGGCACCGTTTTCAATCGCTCTGCACCTGAGTTTTGAGACAGAGTATCTTGGTAAACCTGGAGTCCCCTGTTGCAGATAGACTGCTGGTAAGCTCTGGGATCCACGCCCACCTCCCCAGTGCTGGGTTTCAGATGTGCACTAGTATATCCATCGTCACGGGGATGCTGGGGCTTCCGCAGGGATCTGTGTGCTTTCACAGCAGGCATTTTACAGAGTGAGCCTTCTCCCAGCCGCCTGGCCATTGTGTTTCCCCGAGTCTCTTTCCTGCCTCTTCTCCACAGCATTTGCCATCTTACTACAGGTGTGACCCATTGTCGTCCTTCTGTGTTCACAGTGGGTCAGTTCCTGGACCCCAGGAATACCCAAACCTGCAGACATTCAAGCCCTGCCTACCAGACCTGCACACCTCCTCCCAGAGATGCCAGCTCATCTCTGGGTCACATGAGGACCTAACATGGAGGCACGCTTCTTATTTGTTGCTGCAGTGTGTTGTTCAGGGTCTGTACATAAGCGCTCAGCCTGACACCTTTTTCTCTTTGAATACTTTTCATCTCCGGCCGGTTGGATTCCTGGATGCTAGCACACTCATGCAGAGGGCCATGCTCTCCGCACTGTGGCACTATCTGGTGTGGTCTGTGTGCTGGAGTCTCTTCACATTGGATTCCTGGATGCTAGCACACTCATGCAGAGGGCCATGCTCTCCGCACTGTGGCACTATCTGGTGTGGTCTGTGTGCTGGAGTCTCTTCACACACTCGCTTCTCTGTGAGTCCGGGAACTTTGCTCTCTTCCGCCCTTGGTCCTGTAGTGGTTGCTGGGGATGCCGTGTGCCCTGCAGTCACTGCAGAGCTGCAGCATCTGCAGTGATTGTTCTGCCGGGGTCGATACAGAAAATGAAAGGACGGAGGACGGGTGGGGCGTGGCATGCTGTGGACTCTTGGACTCACGGCATCTGTGAGTGTCTGCACAAGACTGGGCCTGTCGGCACCGATTCGTGGAGGAAAGAGGCCATCTTAAAGCTTCATCCTTTCCTGAGGGTTTATGAGCAGTTAGTTGGGGTGACATTTTCTCCAGGGGTGTAGTCACACTGCCTGTGAGCAACCTTAAACTCATTGAGAAGAAAGAAAAGAAACCAGAAGACGGGCTAGGAGACTAGGTGGGAAGGGGACAGAGAGGGGAGGGGCCTCGAATGTGACCCCAATGTGTACCTAGTACATGCTAATGGAAACATTCTTTTCAATGTCACAGGTGCAGGGCTGGGAACCGCAGGGGTGCTCTCCAGACAGATGAGGCAGGTGGCTGTGTGCGTGGATGTGGTAGGGATGTGAAGGGCTGGTGGGGGACAAGGGGTGGGCTAAGGGTGTTGGGCCGGGTTGCTGGGAGAGGACAGAATGCTAGGCACAAAGCCTCTGGTGGTCTGCTCCTTAACCCCCACACTCCCTTCGAGTACATGATCCTGGCCACCATCATTGCCAACTGCATCGTCCTGGCCCTGGAGCAGCACCTCCCTGATGACGACAAGACACCCATGTCCGAGCGACTGGTGAGCAATAGGGTAGAGGGGGTCTGGGTCCCTGGACTGAGAGCTGTGTGCAGAAGGCCTGCCTTGCACAATCGTCAGTGGCCTGTGGACATGGAAGCCCTCACTGCCCAGGCCCATCCTTGAAACCCAGCAGACCTGGTGTACACCAGGCCACAGTGACCATCACACTATGCACAAAGACATCATACTCGGTCCAAATTCTACTTTCTGTTTTATGCTCAGAAATGAAATTCTCGTGAAAAAAGAAGTGTGACTCTACATAAACACAGAAGAGGGCAGTTAGCCACCGTGAGCCCACTCCTCAGATCAGTCACTGAGGACAGTCACGCCCTTGTTTCCCTCTGTGCTCAGCTTCCTCAGCAGAAGTGTTCTGGGACTCATCCGAGTTGAGCGCCACAGCCTCAGGTCTGCGTGACTGGAAAGGCAGGCACCTCGGGTGCCACGATAACGCTTTTGTGCCAGCAGTGCCTCAGCACCAGTCGGTCCCGAGGTCACTGTCTCGGTTATATCATCTTAGGGCTGTTTTCTTCTACCAGGAGCCAGATGCAGGCTCCGTTTGTTTCTTTATTACCCATTGGTTACTTTGCTGTACGGAGGATGAACCCAAAGCCTCACACATGCTATGCTAGCTCTCTGACACTGAGCCATGGCCCAGACCCTCAGTAGGGGCTTCTAGGCAAAAGCTCTACTCCTGTGTCCACACTGTCAGCTTCTCACTGGTGGATTCTAGACCAGGTTTCACTGCTGGGCTGGGCCCTCTTGGCGTCCATCATCTCAACCAAGGCAGCACCCACGTCTCTAAGGGTGGGCGTGCAGGATTCCTACCCCAGGCAGTGGGTTGTTCTAAGAGTTCTGTCACTGGGTCACAGTATCTGAGGCAGCTCAACTTCCGGAGTATGATCCTTTTGGCTTAGTTCCAGAGGTCTCAGCCTTTGGTCACTTGGCCTGTTGGGAGGGGCAGATGGGTCCACATCTCTGGGTGTGCTGCCTTGGGGTCATGCCACCCTCCACCACCCACACCACTGATGCCTTCTCTCCCTTCCAGGATGACACGGAACCATACTTCATCGGAATCTTCTGTTTCGAGGCTGGAATTAAGATCGTGGCTCTCGGCTTTGCCTTCCACAAAGGCTCCTACCTGAGGAACGGCTGGAATGTCATGGACTTTGTCGTGGTGCTAACAGGGTAGGCGACTACATCACATTCTATAGCATGTTCTTCCCAAGGTGGCCCAAGCTGGGCTTGGAGACCTGTGCCCAGTGTTCTTTCGTGCACATCTGTCTTCTTCCCACCACCGCTGTGTCTCCACCATGTATAGCAGTGAGTGCTGTCTGGTGGAGCTAAAACAATGGCCTGTTGTAGCTGGCATTGCACAGTGCCTCATGCACATGACTGTGTAGTCCTCAGCATAACCCAGTGTGGCAGAAGATGCCCCTATTCCCAGCCCCCCACTCGGGAAGGATAAACATCCTCCAGCTGCTAAGCAGTGGGGTTGGGATTTAAACCCACAAACCAAGGTGTCTGAGAGCTCCTCATTAGTGAATCTCATCCTTTGCTTGGAAATTTCATGGTGGTGACTGTGTGCTGAGGGTTTCTGGTGACATGAACTTATGGTTTGGACTTTGGCAGGTTTTGCTCATGTCTTTAAGAGGTTTTCAGATGTGGATACAAGGAATGGGCTGTGGTTGAAAAGCAAATGTATATACACTTCCCACACTGGCTGCTATAACAAATGGTTCCAAACTAAGAATGACTTCAACGTAATGGAAGTTTATCACTCATTGAAAGTCGAAAATGGTGCTTTCCATTTGGCACTCTTGTCTCCCCAAATGATTGACAGCCTAGAGCCCTTGCCATATTGTGGCTCTTTAGTGTCAAACTGCAGTTTTCCCAAATTTGGCGTCTGTTAACAATAAACCACGGACGGTAAATGAACATGGGGGATACTGGGATAGTTTGTGAGGCTGAAAGGACTTGGACCTTGACTCCTCTGTTCATATTCCAGTGGATGGGGCTGTGATAGAGCTCTTGCCTTCCATGAGGTCCTGGGTTTGATCTCCAGCACTGCAAGAAAAGTGTATGTTGGTTAGAAGTCAGTCACAGAAGCTGGGGAGTGAGCTTGTGCTTAGAAGCAAATGGAGATGGGTTTGGGGAGTGTTCTTTTCATTCTGTTGCTGTGATAAACTGTCCGACCAAAAGCAACTTAGAGGAGGAAAATTATTTATTTTGCTGATATCTCCAGGCCATGGTTCATCACTAAGGGATGTCAAAGCAGGAACTTGAAGCAGAAACCCTGGAGGAACACTGCTTGCAGGCTCTCTCTCTGGCTTGTGCTCAGCTAGCTATTTCTACAACTCAGGACCACTGCCCAGGGAATGGCACTGCCCTCTTACATCAATTAACAATCAAGACAGTGCCACAAAGGCTTGCTCGCGGACCAATCTAATCTAAGCAATCCCTCAACTGAGACTCCCTCAGGGGACTCTAGGCTGTGTCAGGTTGGCAGTTAAAGCTAACTAGGACAGCCACTTTGTCGCCAATCTTTGCGAAGACTCCAAGAACCTTGTTAGACACTCCCCCCGCCCCGCCCCCAGGATGGACCCAGCAATCTTGTACTGGCTGCGGGTGGGGGACTCCCTCTCTGCTGTCCTTCTGTTCTTCTCTGAGTCACTCAGCTGCTCAGTTCTGGATCCCCTCTTCCCTGACACCTTCTCTCTTTCCTGTGGGCATGTTGTCCTTCCTAGTGGCTCCCGCTGCCACCCCAGGTCCTGTTACTTTTGGTGGATGTCACACATCTTATTTGTCATTATAACAAAATGTCTGACATAACCCACCTTGAAAGGGGAGGTCTTATTTTGGTTGGTGGGAGTAGAGGTTTCATTCCATGGCTGTTTGTGCTCTTGGACAGAACGCTGCAGTGACAGGAGCTAGTGGTGAAGGCTTCTCTGTGCTCTCCGCAGCCTGGAGGAGACAGGTGGAGATGGGGTGGGGGTGGGGGGACTGCAGGGTGGCCCTAGAGACCCACTTTTCCCAGACAGTTCCCATCTCCCAGTAATGCCAGCACATTAAGAATCCATCAGAGTAAATCTGTTGGTTAGGACAGAGTCCACATCTGGTAATCTCTGGAAATACCATGAAAGATGTACTTGTTTCTTTTTTCCCTATTCTTCTGTGTGTGCATCTGTGTGTAGGTGTGAGAGTGTGCAGGTGTCTGTGAGTGTGTATCTGTGTATGTGCCAGTGTATACACTAAATATATATAGGTATGAGTGTAGAGGTGTGTGTGTGTGTGTGTGTGTGTGTGTGTGTGTAGGTGCAGGTGTGAGTGGGTGTGTTTGTAGGTATTTGTTTTTGTATGTGTAGGTGCTGATGTGTGTAAATGTGAGTGTATACATTGAGTGTGAGGGTGTGCAGGTGTGAGGTGCAAGTTTGTATCTTTATAGGTGGGCATGTGGATGTGTGTAGGTGCGTGTATGCATTGTGAGTGTGTGTGTGTGTGTGTGTGTGTGTGTGTGTGTGTGTGTGTGTAGTTGGAGTGTGTGTAGGTGTGAGTGTATGTTCCTGTACCTCTGTGCACAGGAGTGTGAGGTCAGGGGTCAACCTCTGGTGTGATTCCTCCAGCGCTGCCCTCCTTGTTTTCTGAGAGAGTCTCTCTGGCCTAGAGCTAATCAAGTAGACTAAGCTAGGTGTCCTGGGAGTCCCAGGTATCCTCCTGTCTCTGTCTTCCCAGTGCTGGGATTGCAACCATGCCTGGAACGTGAACTCAGCTCTCTGCTCTGCAGCGAGCGCTTTACTGACTAGACCGGTCCACCAGCTCCCCTGCCTGTGCAATGGATCCCATCCTGGGCCCGCAGATCTGGGACACACTTCCCACCATCAGTCACCTTGCCTTTGTTTCAAGGCCCTGTCTCTCCTTAGAGGAGTTCTCATGAGTCTGTGTCTGGTGCAGCTGGCATGTCGTCAGGGTCCTGGGCGGGATCGCGTGTCCTTGTGTTCACTATGTCTAATCCTGAGGCTTGTGCCCTGGGCAGGCTCTTGGGACCTGACACGGAATTAGACAGTTTTCTCTTTTGTTGCTAAGGATCTCATCTTTAAACAACCCAGCAGGCTAACTGTCGTAAAAACTGTGTGGTGGGGACTGAGGTTAAGACTTGGTGATTAAGAGCACTTACTGCTCTTACAGAGGATCCATGCTTGGTTCCAGGCATCCGTATCAGGTGAGAGTTGGTATCCACTCCTTTTCTTTATTTCAACAGAATGACTTATGTTTGCATGTGCATGTGTGTGTAGTCTGTGTGTGTGTGTGTGTGTGTGTGTGTGTGTGTGTGTGTATTTGGGTCATGTGTTTGTGTATGTGTGGTGTGCTTGTGTGTTTGTGTGTATATGTTTATGTTGTCTGTCTGTCTGTGTCTGTGTGTTTATGTGTGGTGTATAGTGTGAGTGAGTGCATCTTTGGGCCGTGGTCTTTGACTCTGTTCATGTGTGTATGTATGTACATGTGTCACTGATTTGCATCTCCTTGTGATTCGGGGACCTACCCACTGCCCATCCCTGAATGCTTCTCCTCCCACACCTGTACCTGCCTCATCCTCTTCGCCTGTCCTTTCTTTACAGCTTCCCTCCCTCTCCCTCCCTCTCCCTCCCCCTTAGTTCACTTGCCTGTTTATCTGGTCAGCCATGCCTCCTTGTCTACCTAGGGCTCATACCTCTGGGGCTCTGTCCTGCAGAGGCAGCCCTCCACCAGTCAGCAGTGGTGATCAGTGCTGAATTCTGCCTGAGGGAGGGGACTGGGGCGTTGATTGGACATCGAGATAAGTGGTGGCTTTAATGAGCGTTTGCTGATTAGCTGGCTGTCTTCCATTCCCCAGCGGCTTGCAGGGTTCAGCCAACCGTGTGTCTTGTGGACTGCCAGGGCCTTTTGCCTTTGTCTTCTGTGAGATTTGATGAGAAACATCTTAACAATGGAATTGTTGCCTTGGGGAGGGAGGTGTTGTTTTGTTTTTCTCTTTGAGAAAGGAGAGGGGAAAAGGCCTTGGAGAAATTCTGATTTTGTGACTTTTGTCAGTTTCTTTCTAAGTATACTTTCATTGTATTTGAAATTCTGAGGGTTAAAATGAAAATGTGTGAGATTGACATTTAGGAAATGTGGAATGAGAGCTGTGTGGGTCTGATTTAAGATGATGGGGTTCATACTGTGATATTCAGGGAGACAAATGATATAGACAGATGATAGGTGGATGGGGACGGACGGACAGATAGATGGATGGATGGGTGGATGGGGACAGATGGATGATGGATGGATGGGTGGATAGATGAATGTGTGGCTGATGGGTGAGTGGATGGATGGATTGGTGGAGGTGGATGGATGGATGGGTAGATGAATGTGTGGATGGACAGATGATGAATGGGTAGGTAGATGGACAGATAGATGGATGGGTGGGTGAGTGGATGGATAGATGGGTGGATGTGTGGATGGATGGATAGATCGATGAATGGGTAGGTGGATGGACAGATAGATGGATAGGTGGGTGAGTGGATGGATAGACGGATGGATGGGTAGGTGGGTGTGTGGATGGATGGATAGGTGAATGGGTGGAGGTGGGTGGGTGGAGGATGATGAATGGATGGATGAATGGATGGGTAGATGGTAGATGGTTGGATAGATGATGGTAACAGACAACAGATAGGATGCACAGATAATAGGGGGATAGAAGATGGGTTGTTAGATAGAAAAATAAATGATTGACAAACAGATGGGATGATAGACACATAGATAATGTATGAGATACAGAAAGGCAGATATTTAGGTATGAGTGTGCCTGTATGTGTGTGCATGTGTGTTACATGCATGTGTACGCACACATATGTGTGTGCATGTGGAGGCCAGAGGTTGATGTCTGGTGTCTTTCCCAATCACTCGGCACCTTTTTTATGAGACAAGGTCTCTCACAGAACCTAGAGCTCACTGACTCACCACTGCTCTCTGGGATCACAGTGCCATGCCCAGGTTTTCACATAGGAGCTGGGGATCCGAACTCAGGTCCTCGTGCCCGTGCAGCAGACACATCACCCGCCGAGCCGTCTCCCCGGCCCCTAGACAAGTTATTAGATAAATGATGGAGATGCAGACTGATAATAGACACATGATTGACAGGTTGCTGGAACAATAGGGCGATACATAATAGATGACAGCCTGGGGACTGTGATCCCTGCAACCCATA
This sequence comes from Peromyscus eremicus, assembly GCF_949786415.1. Taxonomy (NCBI): domain Eukaryota; kingdom Metazoa; phylum Chordata; class Mammalia; order Rodentia; family Cricetidae; genus Peromyscus; species Peromyscus eremicus. The sequence continues at coordinate 125,021,066 of NC_081420.1, forward strand.
CGGTAGAAACAGAGAGCAGATGACTCCAGGTTGTCGTCCTATACACACACACACACACACACACACACACACACACACACACGCACGCACGCACGCACGCACTCACGCACTTATACACACATACAAAATGAGTAAACAAACACATGGATAAGTTTTTTAAAAAAGACAGAATCACAGACTTTAGCAAGAAGGAGACACAGTGTTTGGTAGTCATGGGCCTAGCAGCAAGCCTCACACTTGGTAGGTGGTCAGTGAAATAAGCAATTATGCGTTTGGAACGTGATAATCCTTTTGACCCTCAAATATTCTAGAATACAGTTCAGGACATGGATGCCATCAGCTGATAGAGACAGATCATCCAGAGTGTTGGGCTCAGTTTCAGTGTGGCTTTATGCAAGTTACTTATTCTTAGTGCATTGTAGCATGTGGGACAGTGGCTCAGGGCTCATGTACCAGCTTAGAATCCCCCAGTGAGGGGCTAGGAGCATGGCTCAGTGAGTGTTAGGTAAATCACTTGCCAATCATGAGCAAAACCCTGGTTTTCAACCCCTGTGCTTGGGAGCATGTTTCATCCACAAGACTGCAAACAAAACGAAAATCAGAAAGAAAGGGAAATTCATAGAGAATTTTCGCCTCCTTTCCTCTTTCTGTTGTATACTTGAGGAACAAATCCACAGGCATCAAGTCATAAACCTCTGATGTTCACTCCACTTTGTTCAACTGAGGAAACACATCGTGAGTCCACGCCTTCTCTTCACTTCTTTTGTAGCTGCCCTGAGGTGCCTGCGCATACAAACAGCATCTTGAAATCAACAACAAACACAGCCATCAGGCTGATGCGCAAGTTGTGTTTTTGTGGTGTGTCTCTACAGTCATTTCTGGTCACTCTGAGTGCCACAGGGCTTCCCCACTGTAGAATTAATGCTTCTTGATGCAAGTTGTAATGAGAACATTGATCTGTCCGAGTTTGGGACTGTGGTGAGATTTGTTGGGCCTCATTTCGCGTACTGGTCCTCAGTTCTCACAGAGTAGTGTCGGTGTGGCTGCCCCAGTTACCTGCCATCTTCCGAGCACCTCCTGTGTCCACGCACTACATTCACAATTTGTGTCCAGTGCTGCTCTTTGGCTTCCAAGCCCTTCACAGTGGAATGTGTCAGAGTGAAGCAGCTTAGGCCAGCTGCCGGAGCTCCTCGGGACTTTAGTCACTCTGCTAGGAGGCCATGTTGAGCCAGGGTCACATGAGCCCAAGTTAGGCTCCGGCTCAGGTCTGTGCTTAGCTCAACAGTCTATGAACTGGTGCGTGTTTCTTCTGTGTTGTTTGTGCTGCTGGGGTGAACCCAGGGCTTTGTGTGTCCTGGGCAGTCATCCTGCCACTGCGCTACGTCCCCACCCCACCCCCCTAATTCTGAAACAGGACCTTACTAAATTTCCCAGTTTAGCCTTGAGCTCTTGTAGTCAAAGCCGGTGTTGAACTTGCATTTCTCCTGCCCTAGCCTCCCAGTAGCCTGTGCCCCATGCCTGTCTCTGTCGGGTAATTGCTACAGAATCAATGCTAAAAAACAAAAATCACAAGTTGTGTCAACACAGCCGGTCTGTGTGTTAGCTGCTAAGTTCTTCCCATTCCACAGGTGAAGAAACTGAGGCTGTGGAGGTTAAATATCTTCCACAAAGCCACCACCTGACAGGGGTGGATTTAAACTAAGGCAGCTCTCTCCATTCAAAACCGGTTGGTTAAATCTTGCATGATTTCCTCCAAGTCAAAAGTTCCATGGGTATCAGCTTGGGAGTTGAAGCCGAGCCCGCTAGGAGAAGTCCAGGACTGCCTTTGTTTATTCCCCTTATCTGGGTTGCATAAAGAGGAGTAAATGTGCAAAAGAATTGTACAAAATGTACAAAAGATACTGCCGAGGGCCTGAGGAGATGGTCTGGAGCGGAAGGTGCTTGCCGCTGAGCTCAATGGTGTCAGTTCCTCAGGACACCCCCCCAGGCGGAAGGAGAGAACCAGCTCCTGCAGATTATTCTCTGACTTCCACAGATGCACTCCTGTGCCTCACCCCCATTGCACACTAAATGCAATTTAAAATATATGTATTTTACTAGAAATAGCCGGTTGGTGTGAGCCAGGGGTGAAGACATGGGCTTTAGGGCCGCGGGAGTCTCTGGCCCTGGCTGTGACCTCATCTAGATGTGTGCTTTCTTATGAGAAGAGGTGTCGGAATCGGAGATGGCTGGCAATGACACATGGCGTGAATCAAGCCCCGGGCCTTCCGCAGTGAGCACTGGAGGGTTGTGAGGGGAAAGGAAAGTGAGTTCTGTGTATCTGCTCAGTGGTGGCACAACTCCCCCACGAGTCTGGGCAGATTTCTTCTTCCATCCCCACTTTGTAAGGCAAGGCCACCGTGTGTACCTATCAATCGACCCCTGGGAAGCTGAGGCAGGAGGAACCTGAGTTTGACCCCAGGCTGAGTAGTTCCCAGCAAGCTACATCTTAGCCACCATAACACTCCCGTCTCCTTCATCCATGCCATAGGGCTCTCTCCAGCGTCACAATGTCTGGACAGCCCATGTGCCTGATGTTTAACCCACCCCCAGGACCTCCCTCAGCCCAGGAGCTGAGCAGTGGGTATATACATATCCAGCTTCCCTGCTGCTCAGGGAGGTGACTGGACTTTACCAAGCCCTTCCTTCAGGCTTCTGCATAGCAGCAATTCTATGAACCATCCCCAACTAATTCTGGTGGTGGGGTCTCCCCACCAAGGATCTCCAGTCAACCCTTAGGGAAAGCTGGAGCTTTGGAAGGAACAGGTTTCAGCACGCTGGACAGCACCTTGGCCTCTGCCCAGGAAGGGCCTGCTGGTGACCTTCTTGTGCAGCATTGGGCTGTCTTGTCCATCCCCCCCGGTGGGGCTGGAGAAGTCCTTGTTGTCTGTCTGTCTACAGGGTTGGGCAGTCCTCCTGAATTGCTAAGATAAATGCCAGTCTGCCTCACTTGGGGCATCTGGCCAGTGTCCCTGCGGTTGCCAGGCGATGATCTTCCTCCCAGGGCAGCAGGATGGTGGCTGAGGCAGACACAGGAAATAGTGGAACAGGAAGGAAGAGGGGGCTGTTGGCTGGGCATGGCTGCCAAGCCCAGGACACTGTATTGTCATGGTCAGAGGTGCTGGGAAGTGGGTGACCTCTGTCTTCACGGGAAGGATCTAGTCCTGACCCAGAGACACAAGGCCGTCACATTGGACAGGGCTGTGTGATTCAAGGGTCAGACTGAGATGGGGAGAGGTCTAGGAAAGGAAAGCACATTTATCTTCTCCTCCAACCTCCCTCCTTCCCCTTTCGTCTATTTCCCCCTCCTCCTCTTCTCCCTCTTCCTCCTCCCCCTCCTCCCCTTCCTCCTCTTCTCCCTTCCTCTTCACCCCCTCCTCCCCTTCCTCCTGCCCTTCTTCCCCTTCCTCCTCCTCCCCGTCCTCCTCCTCTCCCCCTCCCTCCTCTCCTCCGTCTCTAGGTCCACCTGTGTGTGGACACCACTACATTGTTTTCCAGTAGTCTCACCCGGAAGCCCAGGCTGGCCTCCGGGCTGTGATCTTCCTTCCTCGGCCTCCTGAGAGGCTGAGGTAAACGGTGGGCAACATTCCTGTTCAGCTTTCTCCTCCTTTAGCCAAGCTGGATGTGGAGCCCAGGACCCCCCACATGCCGGGCCTGTGCTCACCCTCAGCCCCAGCCGCCCGTCACCCCGATGAGCTTTGGCTCTACCTGCACACCAGTCTTCATTGCTCTTTGGGAGACACACGAGTGTGAGTGTGTTGTCACTTTTCTGAGGCACCTTTCAGACCAAGGCTTAGTTCACAGCATTCCGACAACGAGTGTGCACACAGGAGCCTTTTGCTCGTGAGCTCCCGCTCCAGTTACGGCCGGCGCTTCTGATGAACCGAGTTACTACAGGCAGAAGACCCAATGGGGGCCTCAGATTTGAGGGGCCGGGTGCCAGCAGCAGTGCCCACCTAGAATCCCCAGTGAGGGCTGTGGTGTGGCTCGGTGGTAGATTTTCCGTCTACTGTGGACAAGACCTTAGGTTTCATCTCCAGGTGAATGAAAATAAAAGAAAGCAAAATCTGGACCTGGTGTGAACATTGTGATCTCAGCACTTGGGAGGCTGAGGCAGAAGGATCATGAGTGTCACACACACACACACACACACACACACACACACACACACGTTAATAGTGACACTGGAGGATGCAGATATGACACCTGCTGAGATGGGACTGGATATCAGAGTCACATCTCTGTCCCTGTCATGCCTGTCTCCTTACTTCATGGGGATCAAGACAAGAGAGAAAAGCTAAGCCTCCCGGGAGCCTCACAGCTCGGCAATGGGCACTCACTGGGTTTAAACTGGTCCCTTTGGTGGCCACATTCTTTCTCTTCATGCCCAGTAAGTAGAGGGAAGGTTCCTGTTTGGCATCTGACTCGGACATCAGGAAGAGAAGAGCCAGATTCCAGACAGCAGTGGACCCCGGGGTGCAGCAGCCTCCAGGCACAGAGCTACCCAGGAGTCCGGCTGAGCCGAGAACTGCCTCTTTGCTAAGAAAAGCCTTTTCTTCCATCTGCAGAGCAGGTACTGTCCCAGCCTCGACGAGGCTCTTCTCCCTCCAGCTTGGTAGTATAACTGAGGACAGGGCTTCCCGAGGCTTCTGGACAGTCAAGGCACAGAATCCAAGCACAGTGGACCTGCGCTCAATCAGGTTGGACCAGCCCCCACCCAAGGCCCTCGGTACAGATTCAGTTTGCATTTTCCGGGAGTCTGTTTAGCAACCGATACGTTTCCTCCCCACCCCTTTCTTTTTTGATGCAGGTCTCATGTAGCCTAGGCTGGCCTTGAACCACTCATATTTTTGGTTGTGAGCCTGGCCTTTAACGGCTGAGCCGTCTCTCCAGCCCTTGAACCAGTCATGTAGCCAGGGGTGACCATGAATTCCCAATTCTTCCGCCTTTACCCCTCCAGTGTTAGAAAGACAGGAATGTGACAGTATGCCCAAATTGCTTGTTTGCATGATTGACAGGAGTCACTCTTGAAAGTTTAAGCTAGCCAGATACTCTCCTGCCTCAGTCTCCCCATTTGCTGGGGTCACACCATGTTTGACCTCGCATGTGTCCACAGGTTCAGCATGGTGCCTGGTCCATGTTGACATGGGGGTTGACTGAAACAGTGAGTGTCCCCTCACATGCCATGTTGTTTGTGTGGAAGGAAGACCTTTCTGGTGCTTTGAGCTGCGCTGACCTTCACTGTGGCCGAGGTGTGGAGCTGTGCTCCAGAGCCCTTCCCAGATGAGATGGACTGTGCTGTGACAGTGTGTGACAGTGTGCCCTGTGACTTAGGGCTCCCGTCTGGATTGACTGCGTCAGACTTCACACCTGAGAGAATGGGTGCCATCCCCTTCTCCTTCCTCTCTTGTCTTTACCTTCCCAGCTTCTCCAGTCTCCTCTCCGTCTCCAGGACCGCCACTGGCTCTTGACTGGGGACCCAGGGCCCCTTGCACGTGCTCGGCAGGTTCTGGGAATGGAACCCCAGGCCTGTGCAGGTCTCCAGCCTCTGCACCGTGTCTCCATTCTCACTCCCTACCACCGATGTTTTGTTGACGTCGTCTTCCTAGATGCCATCCATCCCTCTGTGGCTTATGATCCAATCCTGGCTCACCTGGACTGGCCAGCTGCCCCATTCTGGCCTCGGCTTTCACTGTGTGCTCCCTGAGGTGCCTCTACAGCCCCATGATGAGGCCTGAAAGTAAACAGGACTCTGGTGGTTCAGCCCGCCTCCGCTCCCCTCCCTAGGTCTGTTCTGTGAATAGCCAGTAGAGGACAGTAGTGAGCACCAGCGTTAGAAAAGACCCAAATCCCGTGTGCAATCCCCTGGTCCAGCCCCTCAGCCCCTGTCTCCTTGTCTTTGTCTCCTTTCCCGCTCCTTGGTCACTCAGATGCAACCACATGGTCTCTGTGCCTGGAACATTCCTCTCAACATCTGCTTGGCTTCTCCTGCCTTGGGCCTTTGCTCAGAAGCGTCAGTGCCCACCCCTTTCACTCTGCATCCGATGAGCGACCACCAAACCTCACTTTGTGTGGATGCCTGTGTTTGTGGGAGGGAATGCTGAGTGAATGCAGGCCAGAGTTGGTCTTTTCGGGTGCTCTCCACCATGGTTTTTGAGACAGGGTCCCTCAATGGATCAGGAACTCAACCAAGAACCAATGAGCTTCAGAGAGCTGTCTGTCTTGGCCTTCCCACTATGGGGACTGCACCACTGTGCACCACTCAGCCTGGCTCTTTACATGGGTTCTGGGGATCAAACTCAGGGCTTCATGCTTGTGTGGCAAACCTAAGCGATCGAAACTGTCTCTCCAGCCCCCTTTATTTTTTTCTCATGGTTCATTGACTTCCTTCAGAACGTCAACCTGAGGAAGGCAGAGACTTCCATGTAGTTCAGGGCTGTGGCTCAGACCTCAGAGCCCAGCCTAGCACACAGCAGATGCAAATCTCAGCATGCGTGCTCGCAGCAAAGTGCTGCAGAAGCAGCAGACGCAGAGGCAACAGCACAGCCCTGCACATCCCTGGGCCTCCTCACAGCTACTTCATCATCCTTCTTTTTGGAAATAAAAAGTAGTTAAATACACACACCAGCCTGGCGCGTGGCTCAGTTCACCTGGCAGGTAAGAGGCCCTGGGGTTCATTCCCGCGCTGCCTATGCCAGGCATGCTGGCTCATTTCTGTAACCCCAGGAGGAGGCGAAGGCAGGAAGTTCAGGAGTGGAAAGTCTTCCTTGATTACATAGTGATTTCTAGGCCAGCCTGGGCTACATGAGACCCAGTCTTAAAAAAAAAAACGACAAACCGACCTGAACCATTTCTGAGTGTGCTATCGGGGGATGTTATTCATGTTCCCACCCTCCATCTGCAGAGACTTCGTGGTACAGTCCCAGACTGGGTCCCCACTACACATCGGCCCTCTTTTCCTCTCCCCTAGCCTTTGAAACCACCTTGTCGTTTTGGTCTTGGTCTTGGCTGTGACTACTTGGTGGAAGTGAGTCTGAGAACCACCCCTCCGTGGACGGACCTTTTGCTTCACTATGCTGCTGGGAACATGGTGTGCCAGGTTGAGCCTCTGGTTTTGATTCTTTTGAGCGTTTGTCCAGGGGCAGAACTGAACCCTTGTGCTTCCGGCTGAGGGGACTGCCCGGGGTAAAGTGCTTGCCATGGAATGGAGGAGATGGGAGCTGGCCTGTGTAAAGTCTGTGGGTGTGACCCCTGCCTATAACTGCAGCGCTGGGAGAAGGGTGTAAAGGGATCCCTAGGAAGTGTTGGCGCGAGCTCTGGGTTCAGCCAAAGGCCGGTGCCTCGGTGAATAAGGTGCAATCATTGAGGAAGAATATATAAAACTTTCACTGCAGGGTCTATTCAGGGTCATTGATGAGAGCTTTCCTTAGACACTCTAAAACTAAAATATGGATCAGGGCACAGCGGGTCGGACAGCTCTTACCTCAGGCTTCTTTCTTTCCCTCCAAACTTTTTGATGAGCACATATTAAGTATTCAAAGCCGCGGGCTTCACTATGGTGTGCCCATGCTTGCACGGTGTTTTGGCAAGTCCGTCCCTTTGCTACTGTTTCCTGACAGCACCCCCTCACCCTCATGCCCGTTTCTTCCTCCTCTGAATCCGTGTATGAGAGAAAACACGCCTTACTCATCCCTGTAAGTCTGGCCGTTCACTGGACAGGATCATCTCCAGTTCTGTCCGTGTTCCTGCAAATGACGGAATTTTGTTCTTCTTTATGGCTGAATAATGTTCTTGCAGATAGAGGTCAGGTTTTCTTTATCCATCTGTTGATAGGAATGTAGTCTGGTTTCATAGCTTGGCTGTTTATGAGCAGTGTGGCAGTGAACATGGCTGTGGGAGCGTCTCTGGGCTTTGCTGACCTCTCAGTGTCCTTTGGTATGTACATCCAGAAGTGCTATGCCCAAGGTGTGTGATCTGTGTGTGTGTGGAGAGAGAGAGAGAGAGAGAGAGAGAGAGAGAGAGAGAGAGAGAGAGAGAGAGAGAGAGAGAGACCGACCCATGCTAGGTAAGCACTCTACCACTGAGATACATAGCCAGCCCTTCTTGTATTTTCTAGCTTTTTTGAGACAAGTTGCACTGGCTAGCCTTAATCTCTCTGTGTAGCCCAGGCTGGCCTTGAACTTGTGACTCTCCTGCCTCAGATAGGATCACAGGCCTGGGACACGGGGTGGCCGTCGGGGTGGGGGTGGGGGTGGGGATTGCACTCCCGCATGCTGTGAAGGCCTCCTCTTCCCCTTCTCTCCAGCATTCATTTTCTTCTCTCTTTGCTTGGTGGTATTTGTTTTCTGGCTGTGGACTTTCGACCTGCTTCTCCCTGGTGGCCAAGGATATGGAACACTGTGAGCTTTCACTGGCCATTTGTGGGTGTAGGTTCCTTAAACATGGAGGAGGAAGATGTGAGAATGTCCTCCCTCCCTTCTGGTGCTTCCCAAACACTCCTTGCCTTAGGAAGTGGCTGTGGGGTGGGGAGGCTCCTGATGCATCTGAGACACACCATCCCAAGTTCGAGGAACCGGAGACAGGACAGGTCGACTGGGGACAGGGAAGCGGTGAAGCTAATTTTAGTTGAGGGGGACTATAAAAGAGGTAAGTGGGGGGAGTGGGCAGGGGCTAGAGTCCATGGAAGTGCTAGGGACAGTCACACCAAGGGACCCTGCTGGGGTGGGTTGTGAGTGTGGGGTGGAGCTCAGAGTCTGGTGACATTGAGTTAGAGATGCAAAGTGGAAGTAGAGCCTCCATTCTTCCCCACTGGCTGAGCACTGGAGCGCTGTATATGTCCACGTAAGAAATGGGAAATGATCCACGCAGAGAGTCTGGCTTTTCTCTCACTGGCTATAAGGTCCCCTCGAACCTCAGTTTTCTTTTCCGTGGCCTCCCAGTTTTCTCTTGTCAATGCCAGATGATGCCCTGTGCCCACTGGGGATTTGGACCCAGGGCTCTTAGCAGTGAATGCTGTCCCCTGTGCTGTGATGTCTGGGGATGATTTCGGCAGGTAAGGAAACTCCTAGGATCTCGGCTGCTCGGGAGACTGGGGCAGAAAGATTGCAAGTTCAAAGCTAGCCTGAGCAGTAGAGAGAGCCCGTGTCTTGAAAGTGAAGACTGCTCAGTGGATAAAGGCCACTTGTCACCAAGCATGGCGAGGTCAATGCCTGGGATCTCACAGTGGAAGGAGAGCTGACCCCCAGAGGCTGACCTCTGACCTCCACATGCACACGCTGTGACAGGCACACACACACACACACACACACACACACACACACACACACACACACACAAACGTAAAAAAAAAAAAACTGGAAGAAAAGGAGACTGCAGGCGTGTGTGAGGGGGTTGATGTAACCCTAATGCTGGGAACTCGCCAGGGAGAAGGGAGCCCCGTGAAGTCCCTGGAGATGGTTGGAACCACATCTAGCGCTCACAACAATCAATCACTCCTACTGTTTAGGTTGGTTTCTTCACCCCCACGGTCACCTATTGGTCTTTATGTCCTATCCGAGGGACCTGTCCATCAGTCTCACCTAGAGCTAACCTCCCACCTTAAACAAAGGAAAAGAAATCGGGAACCAAAGGGTGTGCTTTACTTCTCCCCATGCCTCTTCCTCAGGACCACAGGACATGCTTGCTGTTCTGTGAGCACAGCCCGGTGTGAGGGTGCCAGCTCTTACCAAGTCTCCTTCATAAAGACCCTGCAGAGTAAGAGCTATGACTGTCCCATGCTGGTGACAAGAAACTGGTGCCCGAAGCTGAACTGCTGTGCTTGAGCCCAGAGGCTGTATCCTGCATGCCACACCCTTAAACTACCCATCATTGGGTCCTTCCAGCAGCTCCATGAGGATGGTTCTCCACAGTCTCTATTTTATGCAGCACACAAGACTCAAGAAAGGAGACATTCAGTCACTTGTCAATCATGCCCAGGCTGAGAACTCTGGAACGAAAATCAAGGCAGCCTTGGACCTTGTACCCAGCCATCAGTGGTTCTGGGAGGAAGGTCTGGTGCATGGGTCCACATGTTCCTATGCATCCGTGTGGAATCCAGTGGCATCCTCAGTCACTCTCCACCTTATCTTTTGAGACAGGATCTCGCTGAACTTAGAGCTCATTGATCGGCTGTGCTGACTGGCCATAGGGCCCCAGCAATCCTCTTGTCTCCTCTTCCCTAGTCCTGGGGTCTATGTCCAACTTTTTACGTGGGTGCTTGGGATCCAAACCCGGTTCCTCATGCTTGCGCCACAGCTCCCTGGCCCAGCAGGTGACATTTGCTGTGGCCATCCTTCAGAACGTTTTCTCCACTTCTATTTGCAGAGAAATACCCCAGGCCTCGCACTCGTGAGCACCAGGCCCTCGTCAGTTAGTGGAAGGTAGCTACTTTAGTGATGGAATTATTGTATCTCCTCAGGCGCTGCTGCCTGTGTGCAGAGTCCACATGCATGTCTTCTGTCAGAAGCTTTAGAGAGGAAAGAAATTCTGAGACCCAGGCAGGCTAAAAGGACCATGTCCTTGGGCATTGACCGCATGGAGGTGTGGTTAGGACTGGGCTCTGATTCAGAACAGGCCTGTTTGTGATGTGTCCCAGCGAGCAAGACAGTGGCTCCGTGTGTGCCTCGGTTTACTCATCCACTAGTTCCGGCTCTGGCTGTCTCATCAGCCTCTGGCCACTCCTGTGTTTCCAGTTCCAATGCAGCGCTTCCACTCCTGCAGATCGGCTGATCATTCTGACCCTGGTCCATCTTTTGTAGTGATGTCATGGCCTGGGGTAGGGGTCAGCAGCGGCACGGTCGTGGTTCTGAGCTGGTGGCCCTTGCCTGGGAAGGACTGTGTGCCATTATAGGACATTTGGAAGCACGGCTGGCCTGCACTCGTGAAAGGATCGTGGCGGGGTGTGACGTGGCTAAGGAGTGAAAGACCTGAGTTCAGATCTCCAGCACCCATGTAAAGAGCTGGGCACATGCCTGTGTTCACAGTGCTGGGGAGGAAGAGCCAGGAGGATCTCGGGGCTTGTTGACCAGCCAGCCTGACCTAACTCGAGAGCTCCAGGTTCAGTGACAGACCTTATCTCAAAGGCTCCTGAGGATTGACACGGTTGTCTCCTGCCCCCCCCACACCTGTTCACTACCCCATCGCACATGCATTTTTTATGAAAGGATTTTTAATATTTTTGTTAGTTCTTTGAAAATTTCATACAGTGTATTTTTTAAGTCCTGCTCCTCCCAGATCCCTCCCTGTCTCCCCTCTGCTCCCTTTTATGTAGTCCTTTGTTGTTATTTAAAGAGCCTGAGACATGAAATTCATGCTGCTCGTGCACTCATGGGTGGGTCCAGGCACCTGGAACTCCTTAAGTTTGGGGACTTTAAAAATCCAGTGGGGTAGAACTGGATCTGATTGACAATCCAGGTGTGGGACCTGGAGAGATAGCTCCATGTTTAACAGCAATGTCTGTTCTTCTGGAGGACAGGGGTGGGGTGGGATGTTCAGTTTCCAGCACCCTGTCAGGCTGCTTACAACTGTCCGTAACTCCGGTTCCAGGGGATCTGCTGCCCTCTTCTGGCCTCTGTAGGCACTGCATTACAGACATGCATGCAGGCAAACGACCCATTCATGTAAAACAACAACAATGTTGACAAAATCCCAGTGTCATACTGCATGCCTGTGGTCATACCACTGGGGGAACAGAGCTAGGATCTGGGGCTCACTGGCCAGCCAGTCTACACAAGTTGGCAAGCTCCAGGTCCAAAGGAAGATCCTTTCTCAAAAAGAATTTTATGGTGAGTGAGTGGGGAAGCTCTTGGAGTCCGTGTCTGACTCTACATGCATGTGCACACATTTGCACACACATGCACGTGCACGTATTTGCACACACATACACAAACAGCAGCGTGCAGATGGTTGTTCTGTAATCGGTGTTGGAAAGATCAGTCTCCGACGTCCGAGGTCGTCTGCCGGCTCTTGTCTCCATTGACTCTTTGGCCCACATCTTCTGCATCTTCTTGCTGTGTGTGTCTCGTTCTGTGGAATGGTGTTTGTTTTTGCTGGGGCTGGAAAGAGTTCTTTGAGGCCTAAGTATAACCTGTGTGGCCCTCTGTGTAGGACCTCACATTTTTTCCGGGCACCTGGTGTCCCTTAAGTTTGAGGACCAGCTATGCATTGAGAATCTCGGTCACCCAGGACTGCAGCGGCCCTACTGCAGCCTGAGAATTTTTGAACTTCTCTTTACTGCCTCAGAGTCCCTGAGGGTGGGAGGGGAAAGCTAAATGCATTCTGGGTCTCTTACATAACGCTGTGGCCTGTTGGGGTCCCATCTAATTTGTGGGGTCTCCTGGACTTACTTCAGCCCCGGGAGGCTGTACATTTTCTAGGTTAAGCAGATGCTCTCCAGCACAGGGGTTTAGTGTTCCAGTTGCCAGATGGAAATGCCTAGCTTCACTTCTTTGGGGGACACATAATTTACCTACAGAATCTTCTGTCTTTTAGGGCTCTGCGAGGTGGGCTTCAGATTTTTGTGCGCGGCTCAACATGGATTTTAGTTAGAGGGTCAGCTGGGCTGCCTGGCTGAGTCCCAGCCGGTGCCGCAGCCCTTCTGTCTGTCCAGTGCGAATAGAGGGCAATCGGAGGAAGCCAGGGTGGGGCTGGGGCGCTGCCTACAGAGCAGGGTAATGCAACTACCCTCAGTAGCCTTGGCAAGTCACCAGAAACGCAGTCACTCCAGGCTGACTGTGAAAGACCGTGGTCAGCCTGGAACTCAATGACTGTAACATGTGAGCTGCACTTTTGCTGAGCAGCCTGATGCTCTGAGATCGCAGGCGTCTGGGATGTGTGATGCAGCTAGGTAGCTGTCACTGTGGGGCGAGAGTGCTTGAAGTTTCCTCCCCGCTGTCAGGAGTGCCTGACATCACTAACTGCGGTGGTAGCAGCTCCCACAGTGCAAAGTGCATCTCCTGAGTAAGTCCCACCCTCTGACGGAAACCTTGCACTCTGATGAGCATTTCTTTAGTCCCACCCCAGCCCCAAGTGCCATAACTCCACACTGCTCCTGCGACTGTCTTTTTAAAATAATACCCAGAGCCCGGAGATGCTCTATGGATAAGATCACTTGTTCTGCATGTGTGTGGACCTGAGTTCGAATCTCAGCACCCATGGAAAAAGCCAGGCACACCGATAACCTCAGTACTGAGGGGGTGGAGACAAGAGGATTTTGGCTGCCAGCCTAGCTCCAGTTTTAGTGAATCCGTGAATGACTGTGGGGCCAAAATGCCAACCCATGTGGCTCACTGCAGGGCCACTCGAAGGACTGAGACTACATTTTAAGTGACTGTGCCTTGAGCTCTCCATACAACAGTATGCTTCTATTTCATACTAGAGATTAAATATTAATCACGTGTGTGGGAAGCCCAGGCCCAGAGAGGAGAGGCTGAGTGGACAGGGAGGCTCTGCTCCTAGGGAGTTGCCCATCAGAGATGGAAACCTCAGTAATGGGAGTCTTTGCCAGGGTCCGAGCATCACAAGGAGTAAGGCAGAGAGGGGTAGAGCCGGACCCCCAGCATCCTTCTCTGGCCTCCAGGCACATGAGTGCACCCATATGCATGGTGCACACACACCATAAACGTGTTAACACACCTGAGAGAGTGTGCAGTGTTCATCTGGGACCAGCTTACTACGTGATGCAGATGCCATCGAGGACTGTCATGCTGCTGTAGTGACAAGTCCTCTCTTTAGAGCATTCTCTCTCTTTTATTTGATTTGACTTAGGGAGACAGGATATTTTTTTGAATTCCAGGCTGTCCTCTGCCTCCTGAATGCTCGGGCGACAGTTGAATGCCTGCCCATCCCGACACCTCTTTGAAAATCACTGGCCCATGTCTTCCTGTGCCAGCAGAACTCACAGCCCACATAACTTCCAGTCCAGAACTTTCTTCAGTTCACGTTCTAATGCACGAGGCACTGAAACAGGCTGCTGACCCATCTGCCTCCTCTGCTGGCTCTGGGGACCTCCCTTCCTGCCTCCTCCAGCTCCTGTGGTTCCAAGAAACTTCAGCTTGAAGTCTTGGCCACCACTCTGCTTCCCCGCTCGCCAGCTCAGTTGCCCCGCCTCCCTTCCAGACTCCCTTTCCATCTGTCCTAAGGACAACGGACCAGATCCCCCAGACAAGACAGGCACGGGTTTTCCGTGTAGATGCCTAAAGCACACCTACTGAGACTCATTTCAGGCTCCTCATTTTGCAGGCTCCACGTGCAGGCACGTCTTTCCATCGTTCATTCAGTCCACTCTGTCCCGAAGACTCATTGATTTTGCCCTCTGATCTCTAGCCCCCCCCCCCCGTGTATGTAACACCTAAAAATTCTCCCCCAGTGTACGCTGTGAGACCACTAGACCTCTAGGTCTCGACGTCTAAGTTACTTATTTATGTGTGTGCTTGGGCATGTCTCGCCATGCTTGTGGAGGTCAGAGGACAGTTTGTAGGAGTCCGTTTTCTCGTCACCGTGTGGATCCCAGGGTCTGAACTCAGGCTCTCAGGCTTGGCAGCAAGTGCCTTTGCCCACTGGGCCATTTGCTGGCAGAAGACCAGGTAGTCTGATCTCATACAACCAATCACCACTGTAAGAATTTTTTTGCATGTTAATTTCTCTCTATCAGTGGGCAGAGTCTCTTAGAAATCCCTGGAGAGCACACGGGATCAATATTGCTTGCTCTCACTTGTGGCTTCAATGTATGTGTGCACCTGTACATACAGAGGCCAGAGGAGGACACTGGATCCCCTGCACCGTCCCACACTGTCACTGGTGAGTGGCAGAGCCGAGACGTGAGCCCCCAAGGCCCAGCTTCGGATTAGTGCTCTAAAACCCACGGGAGTGTGGTCGCAAAGAGTGTGAGCTTCCAACTCGTGCCAGGGAGGAGGCAGAAAGGAAAAATAGAACCAGAAAGTCGGGCCCTGGCTTCCAATCAAGGTCTCAGCTGCTCAGGAAACTGAGGCAAGGTTCCTTGAGATCGGCCTGGGCAACATAGTTGAGACCCCACCTCCCTTCCCTGGTCTCAGAACACAAAATAAGGATGAAAAGCAGATGATATGAGAACAGGCTGACCACGGATGGGCATGCTGCCTGGTCGCAGATGTCGTGAGTTCCTTTGAACCGCTCCGTGGACTTCCTGGAGAAGCCTAATTTGTGTCCCCAGAAGACCCGGGGTTCGACGCCAGGCTGCAGAGGGAGGGGGAGGGAGGCTGCCGAGTGGAAGAGCGCCACTGCCCCCGCGTGTACCGAGTGGGACTGTGCCGTCCGGATGGTCAGCACTAGCCCGGTCTCCAGCCACTGTCCTGCTGGTGCCCTGCGGCACACGGAACCCAGGCGTGACAGCCTTTGCTGTCCACCCCTGCCCAGCCAAGTGGAAGCCCCCAGGGCCCAGCACCGGGCACAGGCAGCACTGTGACCACCAAGCCCTGCCACCCTCCGGATGCCGATGTGAGCTGACAGATGGACGGCTGGCCGCCAGCCAGGGGCCAGTGAGTTCTTGGCGGTGGTTTTCTGACCTGGACAGGCGGCTGCCACCTCCCGGAACCGCGAGCTGTTCTCCTGGTGACAGTTCCACTTGAAAGGCCATGAGCTTTGAAGGGTCCCTGAGGCTATCCCTGGGCATTTTAGGAGCTGTGTGTCATGTGCAATTTGGTTACCACCAACTTCACACGTGGAAGTTACTTTTTTTAAAAATCTTGATTTGTGGTAAAATATACATGATATAAAATTGGGGAGTTAGTGAGATGGTACTTGCCACCAAGCTTGATGACCCAAGTTCTACTCCTGAGGACCCTCCCCTTGCCCCCACCCAGCACCCCTGGAAGGAGAGAAGACACAATCCTACAGATTGCCTCTGACCTCCACACATGTTCACACACATGTACACATACATACAAATAAATAAGTATAACTTTTTAAATTTAGCATTTGGTGTGTGGGGAGCTGGAGCTTGAACCCAAGGATTAGCACATACTAGGTAGGTGTTCTCCTATTGAACCACACCCCAGCCTCTCACCTGGGGATTCTAGACAGCCACTGTACTGCCGGTCCGTGCTCCCAGCCCCTCAGTGGAGGATTCTAGGCTTGTACTGCCAAGCCACACCCTAACCCTTAACGTGGTGTCAGGTGGCATGAAGCACATTCACCGTGTGCCAATATCGCCACCATCTGTCTCTACAGCATCTTCGTCTTCCCAAATGGGGAAAGTTTATCCTAATTAAGCACTCACTCCTCGGTCCGAGCCCCGACCACCACTACCCTGTCGTGGTCCCAGATATTAAGTTTTAGTGAATGAGTTTGGGGTGACAGTTAGTCCACAGCGTCCACTCCCTCCCGATTTTCTCTCACACCCCCTCTATCTATCGCCAGACTCTCGCGATTCTAGCACTGCCTCCTGTCTTCTCGCCCAGCAGCCTGTCCCCACATGTCCCCAAATCAATCTGAAAAAAAGACCCCAGTGAGAAAGTGGCTGTCCTTGGAAAGTGTTGCAGTTCCCTCCCTCCTCCCTCTCCCTCCTCTCTCTCCCTCTTCCTTCCCTCCTCTCCCCTCCTTTCTTCTCTTCTCTCCCTCCCTCCACCCTCCCTATCAAAAAAAGTATGATCCCAACTCCCCACTTCCCACCCCCATCTAATGAGATCAATGCCACGCCCAGCTTCTTATTACCTAGGATGGCTGTTAACACAGAACCCATAACTGCTGAGGTACTGAGACTAAGTAATGGTAGAGTACTAGGTCCTAAGTTGGGACAGCTGTGTCACCAACCCCAAGCCTCAGAGGACCTTGAAGAAGAGGGAGCAAAAAAAAAAAAGTGAGAGCCGAGGCTGGAGGATGTGCTGCAGAGGATGTCCTCTGGCCTTGAACTTACCACCACAGTGGCTACCCCATTCCCTTAGCATCTCATCATTCGTGGAGTCAGGGCCATGAGACCCCTCCCTGGGGGACCACTGTCAGCTACTGATGGAGGCCTGTAGGGTCCTTAAGTAGTAGCCACCATCACCAGTAAAGACCCTCCCAGAATACTGGGAAAAACAGCCTGAACTCAGTGGCCACAGAGCCCAGAAAGCAGGGAGATGGGCACCAGTGAGACGGGAGAGAGAGGAGGGTTGGGGGAGAATAACTAAAATTCATTGTATGAAATTCTCAAACAATTTTTTTTAACGGTGGGAGAGCTGAGGATGTGGCTTAAAGATGGAGTGGTTGTCTAGTGTGCACAAATTCTAAGTTCAGTCTTCAGAACGTGTGTGTGTGTGTGTGTGTGTGTGTGTGTGTGTGTCTGTGTGTGTGTGTCTGTGTCTGTGTGTGTGTGTCTGTGTGTGTGAGAGAGACAGAGACAGAGAGAATATGGAATGGGAATGCTTGGGACCAGAAATACTTTGAATGTCTGAGACCTGGATTTCAGGTTGGTGGATTGGGGATGTTCAGGCTCTAACTTCATCATTAAAGTTCTTTTGAAAAGTAGATGACCAGCTCAGCAGGTGAGAGCATTTGCTGCTCTTGCAGAGGATCTGGGTTCAGTTTCCAGCGGCCACATCAGATGGCTCCCGACTCCATGTGACTCCAGTCCCAGGGGATCTGAAGTCCTCTTGTGACCTCGGCAGGCACCCGTGCACACACGGCATACAGTCGGCACACACACATAAATGACAATTAAAATTTTTTAAGTAGATGAAACATAAGTATTTTGAAAGGAGAAGGATCCAGTCATATGTCTCTTCTACATCCTGTGACCATGAAAACACCTGTGCCTGTCAGTGCTCCATGTCTGTCCGGAAGGCTAAACTGAACTGTGGTGGCAAATGCTGAGCGTGTCTGTATCATGACAGGCTGTTGCTGGAATGATTCACCCCACATCTCACTGACTTACAGGAATAGCATTATTTCTAGTCTTTTCCACAGTCCAAATAGCTGGGCATGGTTGGGTTCAGCTCACCTGTCACATGGGTCTCCAGGCTCCGTCCATCTTCTGGCTCCGTCCATGGGACTGTGGGATCTTGTATCGGATCCTCCACAGCTGTAAGGGAAGAGATGAAGCATGGAAGGAAAGCCCTGCAGGAAAGCTTAGGACACAATGGCCTGGGGAGGTGACTCCCGGGCAAGGACAAGTCCATGCAAGCATGAGGACCAGAGTTTGGATCCCTGGGACCCATGTAGGAGCTGGGCATGATGGTAGGTCTGTAACTTCCGTACTGAGGCAGAGGTGGGAGGGTCCCTGGGGTTCACGAGCCGTGTAGTCAATCTAGCCAGTTAGTGAACTCCTGGTTCAGCAAGAAACCTTGTCTTAAAAACTAAGGTAGAGCCATATACCATGGCGCACACCTTTAATCCCAGCACTGGGGAGGCAGAGGCAGGAGGATCTCTGTGAGTTCGAGTCCAGCCTGGTATAAAAATAGAGTTCCAGGACAGCCAGGCTGCACAGAGGAACCCTGTCTCAAAAAAATAATATATATATATGAATGTGTGTATGTATGTATATATATTGAAGAGTAATATATTTTATATATTATTATATATATCAAAGAGCAATAGAGGAAAACCCCTGACATAAATCTTAGGTCTCTACATGCAGTAGACGCATACATGTGCATACACACATGAATATGTATACATGCATACACAGAACACACACAAAAGAAGAAAAACTGTTTTAGGCTACAGTTTCCATCACTCCCTCCCATGTCTCACCGGCCAAATTTAGTCATGTAAAATCTTGTCTAGATGAAAAGAGTGTTGGGAAATACATCCTAGCAAAATGCTGGGGCCAGTGAGAACATGGGAACTGGAGAGCAGATGGCCAGCCCATGCTGTGACCACAATTGGCCTCCCTAGAGGTACAGGACCGACTGGGCCACGGTGCAGCACAGGTGGCCCTCCCCAGCACACGGGGCCCAGGCCTGTTCCCTCTCTTCCATAGCAACATGACACCCGCCTTTTGCCAGCCCAGAAGCTTCAAAGCCATCCTGGCCACTGCTCCCTCACACCTGCAGTCACCACAGTCGCCATCATGTCTCTGTGCGATGCCTGCCCTGGACAGTCCTCCACCCATCATCCGTACCACTTTGGTCAGCGCCCCTGGGGCCTCCACCTACTCTGCACTCCTGCTGACTGAGTGCCCAGCTCCTCCCCCTCCTCCTCCTCTCCCTCTTCTTCCTCTCCTCCTCCCTTCCTCTGGCTTTTGTGATAGGGGTTTCACTATGTGGCCCGGGTTGGCTTTGAATTCAATACCCTTCTGCCTTGGCCTCCTAAGTAGTGAAGTTGCCAGTGTACCAGTGTCGGGCCCAGCCAAACCGTTTTCTTCACATAAATACTTAAGTTCAGTCTTGCTACTTCCCACTTTAGAAATGCCTACGGAAGCCATCTTCAAGCTCTTTTATGTCTGTGGAGCCTGTTCTGGCAAATGAATCTGTTATTCGTTGAACCATTCCTGACTGGAGAGTGATCCCAGACCTCCAGAAGGTTTGTGGAGAGGAGAGCCCCACACACCTTTGTCCTTCCCTCCCTGCTCTTGGGCTCCTGTGTGCTGTGTGCATCCTCCAGCACTGAGTCACGTCTTCCTCTTGTGTTACCGCAGCGGATGTTCAAAACTCAGAAACTGGGCGGGTGAGACAGTTCATTTGGGTGAAGGCGTTTTCCACCAGGCAGATGGCCGGAATTCGGTCCCTGGAACTCACATGGTGGAAGGAGAAAACTGGTCTTACAAGTTGTCCTCTGACCTCCACACATGCCCTGTGACATGTGTGTGTGTGCACACACACACACAGGCACATAAACACACATATAAAAGTAGTTTTTAAATCTAAAGAAACTAGAAATTAATATTGAACATTACTGTGACAGGCACCACTAAAATGCTATTTGAATCCCAATGTGAAAAAACAAAAGAGAGTGGTATTTTGAGGCAGAAAACAACTTTCTAGAAGTTTCCCTGTGATCATTTCACACCTGACTCCTTGTGCATAAGTTGGTCCCTGAAACTCCTTGGCCTCACAAACCTCTAAATCAGTGGTTCTCAACCTTCCTAATGCTGCGGCATTTTAATACAGTTCCTCATGTGGTGACCTCAGCCATAACATTATGGCTGTTGCTACTGCATAACTGTAATTTTGCTACTGTTATGGATCACAATGTCTGATATGCAGGATGTCTGATATGTGACCCCTGTGAAAGGGACATTAGACCACGGGCTGAGAACCTCCTCCAAGACCCAAGACTAATTCTCTGTCCTGGCTACACCGTCCCTGTCTCAGCTCACCAGCCTTTGGGCTCCCTCCTTACAGTCACTCAGCAAATGTTTTTTGAGCACCTGCTGTGTGCAGGGCAGTGTCTCCAGGTGCTGGGGCACAATATGGATGACTTCCCAGTACTCAGTCAAGTTGAGCATCTAGTAGAAGGAACTGGGTCGTAGATGATAAGTGTAATTAGATACATAGCCATATTCATGATTGGCACCAGGAAGAAAAGGAGAACAAGATGGAGACGAGAGAGAGAGGGTCTCCTGAGGGAAGGAAGGATTCTCTTCCTGCTTTGGGGAAGGGTGTGTGGAAGCAGGCGTTGACCATGATGGATTGGACAGGCAAGGCTGGTAGCTTAGGCCAGCGTGTCATGTCCCGCGAGAGGACACAGGCAGAGGCGTGGTTGGCTTCAGTGTAGAAATCACAAGATCTGCAGATGAAATGGGTGTTGACTTTCAGAGAGAGAGGAGGCAGGTGGATCTCTGTGAATTCAAGGCCAGCCCAGTGTTCACAGCAGTGAGCTCTAGCCCAAGGCCACACACGACACAGTGAGGCTGTGTCCAAAAATAAAGACTCACTTGTGTGGTGGGGACCCAAGATGCCACTTCACAAGTATGAGCCTACACACCAGCCACTCTCCCCAGCACCCTCCACCCAACCTTTGCATCTCCAGAAGGTGCAGGCTGAGGGCTTGAGTGCCTTAAAGAGAGAAGTGTGTGCTTTAGTACGATGGTTCCAGATGCCGAGGGTTCATCCTGTCTATGCAAGACCAGAGACTCTCCGTCCTAGTTTCAAACCCACCTCTAAAACCCACTTCAGGGTCTGTGCTGAGAACTGGGCCTCATCTGTCATCCTCTGGTGTTATGTGTTAAAACAGACAGCAGGGAGAAAGGAACGCCTTATCTGGGAAGGAAGTTCGGACTAAACATTTAGCCTCTCCTAGTAAGTTTGGTAAGGACGACTCCCCGTATATTCTTGTATAAATAAATCTGTTAATCACAAAAAGAAGCCATAAAGGAAGAGAAACTGGAGGTGGTTCAGTCAGTAGATTATCTGCCGCCCGTATGAGGACGTCAGTCCCATCTTCAGCTCCAACACAGAAGCCGGATGAGGCTGGAGGCTTGGCTCGGTGGTTGACAGCACTGGCTCTTGCTGAGGATCTGAGTTTGGTTCCCAGAACCCACATGGCAGCTCACAAGCATCTATAATTCCAGTTCTAGGGGCTCCCATGTCCTTTCCTAGTTGAGGGCCCTACATACATGTGGTACACATGAACTCATACAAGCACATATATAGACATAAAAACTAACTTGGCTGTGGTGCACACCCTTAATCTCAGAACATGGGAGACAACGGCAGGTAGATCTCTGAGTCTGAGGCTAGCTCCAAACTCTGTAGAGAGTTCCAGACCAGCTGGGTTGACAGTGAGACCATGTCTCAAAACAAATACTGAAGGAAAGAAGAAGCCACCAGCAACAGGTGTGGTGGCACGTGCCTCTGTTCCCAGTGTTGGAGAGGTGATGACAGGTGGATCCCTAGAGCTTAATGGCCGGCTGGCCTAGCTGAGTTGGTAAGCTCCAGGCTGAGTGAGAGACCCTGCCTCAGAAACTACAAAGTAGCTTGCTGCTTAGGAACCATACCAGAGGTTGACCTCCACACACATGCACCTCCACACACATGCACCTCCACAAATGCACCTCCACACATGCACCTCCACACATACACCTCCACACACATGCACCTCCACACACATGCACCTACACACATGCACCTCCACACACATGCACCTCCACACACATGCACCTCCACACATGCACCTCCACACACATGCACCTCCACACACATGCACCTCCACACACATGCACCTCCACACACATGCACCTCCACACATGCACACCTACACACACATGCACCTCCACACATGCACACCTACACACACATGCACCTACACACACATGCACCTACACACACATGCACCTACACACATGCACCTACACACACATGCACCTCCACACACATGCACCTACACACATGCACCTACACACATGCACCTCCACACACATGCACAGAAAAGCCCTCAGAGTTGTTTTATTTATTTATTTAATTTTATAATTTAATTTAATTTTACATATCAGCCACGAATTCCCTTGTTCTCCCCCTCCCGCCCCCCCCACCTTCTCCCCAGTCCACCCCCCATTCCCATCTCCTCCAGGGCAAAGACTCCTGGGGGCAAAGACTCCTGGGGATTGAGATCAACCTGGTAGACTCAGTACAGGTAGGTCCAGTCCCCTCCTCCCAGGCCGAGCCAAGCGACCCTGCATAAGCCCCAGGCTCCAAACAGCCAACTCATGCAATGAGCACAGGACCCGGTCCCACTGCCTGGATGCCTCCCAAACAGATCAAGCCAATCAACTGTCTCACCCATTCAGAGGGCCTGATCCAGTTGGGGGTCCCTCAGCCATTGGTTCATAGTTCATGTGTTTCCATTCGTTTGGCTATTTGTCCCTGTGCTTTATCCAACCTTGGTCTCAACAATTCTCGCTCATATAAATCCTCCTCTTTCTCGCCAATCAGACTCCTGGAGCTCCACCTGGGGCCTGGCCGTGGATCTCTGCATCCGGTTCCCTCAGTCATTGGATGAGGTTTCTAGCACGACAATTAGGGTGTTTGGCCATCCCATCACCAGAGTAGGTCAGTTCGGGCTGTCTCTCGACCATTGCCAGCAGTCTATTGTGGGGGTATCTTTGTGGATTTCTGGGGACCTCTCTAGCACTTTGCTTCTTCCTATTCTCATGTGGTCTTCATTTATCATGGTCTCTTATTTCTTGTTCTCCCTCTCTGTTGTTGATCCAGCTGGGATCTCCTGCTCCCCCAAGCTCTCTTTCCCTCAACCCTCGCCCTTCATTACCCCCACTCAGGTCCATGTTGTTTATGTAGATCTCATCCATTTCTCTGTCATTGGGCGATCCCTGTGTCTTTCTTGGGGTCCTGTTTTCTAGGTTTTAAAGAGTTTTTGTCAAGGGCTGAAAGAGTAAAATCGGATGTTGACTGCAGATGAGCTGAGATTCGTATATTTGCTTTCTTTGTTCTTTTTGTGGGGAGATAGGTTTTCGTGTAGCCTACTCAGACCTTGAACTCACTGTGTAGCTGAGGATGACCTTTGCTCTGTCCTCTCTCTGGAGTCATGTGTAAACGCCACTGCACCCAGTTTTAATGGCCAGAGCCTTGTGCATAGGAGGCAGGTACTCTGCGAACATGCCGCCTGCCCAATGTGTGGCTGCTTTCTCCTGTTTGTTTTGTGGTGGAGTCTCACTGTGTAGCCCAGGCTATCCTGGAATTCACAGTCCCCCTGCCTGTAATTACAGGCAGGCACTGAATATCCAAGAATTAACAAGAGGGACACCTCAGAGGACAAGAAAGGCTTTAGCATAATAGAAAACATACTGTTTTCCATTACTATAGGAAATACAGTCAGATCATTTCTAAAAAGCAGAGATTTACCAAACTCCTCATTCTGTAGTCTTCAGAGCCTCAGAGCATGGTGCTGGTAACTACAAAGGCTTCTTGCCACATCTGAACGTGGCCAAGGACCCATGGTGACCCAGAGTCATCCCACAAGTTCTATTCATCTTCCTCTTCTCACAGTGCCACTAACTCCTTCCTGGGGGGCCCTGCCTCCAGATTTCATCTAACTCTAATCACCTCTCAAAGGCCATGAATGTATAGATATGGGGATCAGGTTTCCAACCTGTGCGTATTAGGAGACACATTCAAACACCAGAGTAGAAAGGAAAATTTCACTTCGGGTTAGAGCTTGCCCAGTGAGCAGAGACAGGAAAGAAGGTTCCCTTGGGCCTGAGGGGAGGGTGTGAGCGTGGGGACGAAGGTGTCGGGTAGACTGCATTCTGATGTGGGTCTGTCTGTGGTTTGCAGTTGTTCAAAGACAACTTTAACATACTCAGTAGTTACTGGTAGACCGTTCACCCTGTACTGAGCATTGTACTAGTGAGACACAGACACCAGGAAAGACTATGAGTCTACTAGAAGGCCACTTGTACTGGTTGACCTTCTCAAATGTCAAAACAGACTGGTTGCCCTGGCAAGGGGGTGGGATGTGATGCATATGTTAATCCCAGCACTTGGGAGACCAGCTCTGTCATGTGAGTTCCAGGCCAGCCAGAGCTACATAGTGAGGCCCTGTTTCAACAACAAAACATCTAGACTGGTGGCTATTGTCCTGCGGGACGTCCCTCCACCACCTCCTCTTCCTCTTTCGTGGTTAGTCTTTAGCTCCCCAAATCTCAGCCCAGAACCCTCCACCACCACCACCTCTCAGTTCTTACCACCATCCAATCCCATCCATCATTCAGGAAACTCAAGTTCTCCAGCCTCAAGATTATATCAATGAACCAGTCTCCATGGCAATAGTCATGAATGAGCCCGGCAAGGTAACCTGGGAGATGGCAACATGAATGAGATGTGGCCCGTTGCCATGGAGATGTGCCGGATGGAAAAGCCCCAGCTAGCAGGAACACGTCACGGGGCTGGAACAGTCAGTGTGAAGTTGGTGTGTCTATTTTCAACCCAGAGTTACAAAAATACATTTTCATAAAGATCACGATCCAACCTCTCCCTCCTCCCTCCTCCCTCCTCCCACCTCCCTCCTCCCACCTGTGTGTTCACTCTTCCCACCACTCAGCCGAGGCTCACCAGGCATCCACCCCCTCAAGGACACCTTGTGGGATCAACTTTCATCTCCTCCCTGGGTGAGGTGGTACTTCTTGGACCACTTACTGTCTTCCCTGTGGGGGCCAGCCATATCTTCTAAATCCATGAGTAGATTGGAGAAGAATATTGTATTTTTAGGGTAACAATTATAAGTCAGGGGCTGGAGAGGTGGCAAAGTACTTGCCTTAAAAATATGATGACCTGAGTTTGGATCCACAGAACCTATGACCCAGACATGGTACCACACCTCTGTAGTCTCAGGGCTTCTGTGACAGGAGGCTCCTCAGAAGCTCACAGGCCAGCTAGCCTGGCACAGGGATTGGGAACTTAACTCTCAAACAAGGTGGGAAGGAAAAGCGACCCGCATGGTGGTTCTTTGACCTCCAGGCCTGCAGTGTGGCACCCATACAACAGGAACACATGTGTGCGTGCCCACACACACACACACACACACACACACACACACACACACACACACACTCAGACACTTACTTTAAAAAGAGAAAGAGAATGGGGCCAAAGAGCTAGATGGCTCAGTGGTTAGAAGCACTTGCTAGTCATGACTTCAGCTCCAGAAGCCAAACACCTTTTTCTGGTCTCCTCAGGAAACTGTGCTCATGTGCATAAACCCACACACATAATTGAGAAATAAAAATAATGTTTTAAAAAGACAGATGGGGGAATACTGGGCTAGCAAGAGCAGTTAGTCTGTGTGAGGACCTCATTGGGTAGATCAGACCTAACACAGTGGCAGCCTCTGCCCCCTGTTGACAAAGACCTGCAGGGCCCATGGGAGGACTCCTGGGCACAGGACTCGACTTAGGAAGGCTCTTTGAAGGCTGAACCTCGGCACCTTACCCGCTTCTTCTTTTGCTCGTGTTCACATGTTCATTCCTTCAACTATATTTATCACGGTTTTCAGCGAAGGCTGGGAATAACTCCGGATTGCGTGGATGGGGTGTGAAATAAACTCTGGTGCACCCATCACTTGTGATATCTTAAGAGACATTGAGGAAGGGGGTCAAACAGGTTCGGGGATGCATGCCTGTTGTCCCAGCACCCGGGAGGCTGAGGCAGGGGGATTTGAGGCCACCTAGACTATACAGCGAGAATCAGTATTAGAAAAACCAATAAAATCTAGTCACATTTTTAAAAAGGAGAAGGAAGGAAAGAAGAAGTCGGGGGTCTGTCTTTAGGCACTACCAGCACTTTTAGGTCACTGACTGCATGCAACCCACCATTCTAAAATGAATTGTTAGTTTATTTGACCCTCCTGGCAAGCTCTTGACAGGGTGTAGATCATGCTTCCTTCATATACATGAAGATGTGGTCATTACCTCATCCAGGATAAACTGTCATACTTGTTTGCAAATACATAGAATGTCTGTCCAGAAGTCTCCATAAGAACCTAATGTACGTGTTACAGCTCAGATGGAAAGGTATCCTTGCGGTTGGGAGCCAAGGAACACCACAAAGTCCCACCTCACAACAAACCTCACACAAGAGACTTACTGGGAGGAAAAAAACCAGAAGGGGGGCTGACTCTGCTCCTGGTCGGCAGGGAACTGAGCAGAGTTTCTTGGGGAGGGGGTGGAACTTTTCAGGGTGAAGGGTTCCAGGGTGGGAATAGGTGGGATTTCAAGTCCAGAGCCTGGGCTTGTTACTCTGTAGGGTGGGGGCAGGATCCATCCACTGGGGCAGTTAGAGTGTTCTGAGGGTCAAACTGGGTGATTGGAGGTCCTCGGGGGAGGGGCTTACACTTAATAATTATGAGCTGAATACAGTGACTCACACCTGTCATTCCAGCACTGGAGAAACTAAGGCAGGAGGATGGCTGTGAATCTGGGGCCAGCCTGGGACACAGGGACCTTCTCTTAAAAAAAGAGAAAAAAAAAGAAAGAAAGATTCTAATCCAGGCTGGGCTGGGGATCGGTCGATAGAGTGCTCACCTAGCAACATGAGGCCCTGGGCTCCATCCCCGTAACAGTACTGCACTGGGCACAGTGGAGCATACCCATAATCCCAGCGTTGCAAAGATGGAGGCAGGCAGGTCATTCTCAGCTGTGTACTGAGCTCAAGCCTGGCCTGGGCTGCATGAGAGACTGTCTCATGAAAAGCCACACATCCCCCAGAAGTGCACACCTTTCGTCCGGGCAGAAGGCCTCTGACGTGTGCAGAGGAAACTCCGTCTGCCACAGCACTTGGCCTTCCTGAGTTCTGTGCCATCTCTGGGGACCATTGCCCTCCAAGTGGAGCAGCATGCCCCTTGTGTGCCAGGTGCCAAGTGCCCCTGGATTCCGGGCCCGTGCTGGGGTAGACACCCGAGACTGCAGCGGGTGGCTGGGACACTGGATTTATGCAGGAAATGGTGACAGAGCTTGGCATGTGTGCTCTCCTGTGTCACACATGTGCTGCTGTGTGTTCTGCATGTGTTCATGTCTGAAGAGAAGAAAATGGCATAGAGGTCAGCAGGGACCAGACAGTGCTTGGAGGGTGTTGGCTGTGTCTTGAAAACCCAGGGGAGCCAACGAAAGATCTGGACCAAAGTCTACACAGTCAGGATCATGTTAGAAGCCTTATTTTGGTCAAATTTTTGTGAGCCTTAAGATGGGTGTGTATGTGTAAAATACAGAGTGTTCCAGAACATTCCAAAAGAGAAGCACTACATTCAGATCAACATTGACCATCATGAGTCACCTCACAACATTTCAGTCAGTAATGGGGTTTACATATGATGGGACTGGTCCCATGAGAATGTTGACACTACTCAGATGTTCCTTCCTGGCTGGGGTGGGGTTCAGCAACAAAGCTTGCCTTAAATGTGAGAGGCCTGGGTTCCACCTCCAGTGCCAGGGGGAGCAAAGGGAAGGTGAAGACGGTGCTGCACTTACTAGGGAAGCTGAGGCAGGAGGATTGGAAGTCTTGGGAGTTAGTGAGATCCTGTCTCCAAATACAAAGTATAAAAAGGACTGGGAGCTAGGTTTGGTGGCACACATCTGTAATTCCAGAACTCAGGAGGCAGAGACAGGAAGATCTACTGCTCAAGGCAGCCTGGGATACACGAGAGCCTGGGATACACGAGAGCCTGGGATACTGACAAAATGGAGATAGAAGCTGAGGTGTGGCTTGGTAGTAGAGCACTTGCCCAGCTCTCACAGGCCCTGAACTCAATTCTTAGTATTGCAAGAATAAACTTCCTTTTACCTAGTGACTCTCTAGTCCTCGTCATACATGACTTGCATGTTGTGGTGACGTGGGTGTATACAAGCCATGCCTGAGCTCCTGGTTCACATGTTTACTATATGTGTTAACTTTCTGTCGGTATCACAAAACACTCGAAATAACCAAGATTCGAAGAAGAAAGGTGTATTTGAGCTCACAGTTTTCAAAGTTTCTCTGGTGAGAGAGGAAGTCATGGAAGCTGGAGCAAGACACAGCGACTGGGAAGGGACATAGGGAAGGATTGGGTAGTGAGAGACAGGAAAAGGAAGAACCCAGTGACCACACTTCCTCCCACCGGGCCCCGCCTCCTGGAGATTCTACCACCTCCCAATACCAGCAACCTGCAGATTGGCCCTTCTGCTTGGTGAGATCCCAGCCCAAGCTGCCAGCTTCCCAGCTCATTGGCCAGATTGTAGGATAGGTGTGAATGTAAGAGTCTCAGAGACCTCTCAAGTCTGACTGAGGGAATGGTTGCATTCACAGCAGGTAAATCACTGTCCATTCAGAAACTTTATCACGGACTATTGAGGAAGGAGGCTGTGTTAGCCCAAACCAGCCACACTGACAAGTGCAACCAAAGATCCCTGACTTCAGTTTTGTTTGATTGACAGTGGGGAGTGGAGGTGAGTGTGCCTGCGGAGGCTGAAGGACAGCATGGTAGGAGTTGGTTCTCTCCTTCCACCATGTGGGTCCCAGAGAACAAACTCCAGCCATCAGGCTTCCTGCCCATGCATGAGGGAGCTGTTCATTTTTCTTGTACTGCCGGGCATGGGATCTAGGGCCTCACACATGCCAGCAAATGCTCTACCACCAAGCCACACCCCTGCCTTGAAACAACTTCGTTTTTGTCCTGTGTGTGTTCTGTGGTGTGTGTGTATGTGTATGTGTGTGTGTGTGTGTGTGTGTGTGTGTGTGTGTGTGTGTGTGACATGCACATGCTTGAGTGTGGCAGTCAGATGTTGACATGGCATGTCTTCTTTGATCTCTCTCCACTTTGTTTTTTGAGATAGGGTCTCTTACTGCGCCTGGAGCTCATTGTTTGGCTAGGCTGGCTGGGCCGAAAGCTCTGGGGTCCATTTGTCTCTATCTCATCAGTGTTGGAGTTAGAGACACAAATCTCCACCCTAACTTTTCATGGGCGTGCTGGAGAGCTGAACTTAGGTCCGAATGTTCACACGAAAGCATTTTACCCATCCCCCAGCCCAGAAATCATGTTTTTAAAAGTTTTTTAATTATATTACCTCTCTCTCTCTCTCTCTCTCTCTCTCTCTCTCTCTCTCTCTCTCATGTGTGTGTGTGTGTGTGTGTGTGTGTGTGTGTACACTCCTTCCAACATGTGGGTTCTTTCCAGGGACAGAACTCAGGTCATCAGGCTGACAGCAAGTACCTTCACCACTGGGCCCTGTCCCTGATTCCTCAGAAACCACCTTATAAATGTGATTGGTGATGGGGTTTAATGAGGTAAAGGTGGGGTACCAGCATGGTTTTGATCCACACAGCCCCTCCCAAGAGTGGCTTGCAGTTGAGGGTTAAGAGCTGCATTCACTGGTCAGGAGCTGAGAAGGGAATCGCGGTGGTGCCTGTTGGTGGGCCCAGTCCACCGTGGGAAGATCCGTACGGTGTAACGGGACTCAGCACTTGCATCACTTCCCATCACCCTGCGCCTGCAGTTGGGCCCTCCGTGTTCACGGCCGCCACCTCTGCCAGCTCAACCAGCAGCTTAAAAGTGCCATCGACATAAAATGTGGCTCTGGCACATCAAGATGGCTCCGTGGGTAAAGACACTTGCTGCCAAACCTAATGACCGAGTTCATTTCCTAGGACATAAATGGTGAGAGGGGAGAACCAACTCTTGCAAGGTGGCATGCATACACACAGCACCACACACACACACACACACATACACACCCCACCTAATGCCTGTCTGGAGTGTGAGCCTGTTTCTGAGACTCCTCAGTGCTCAGTGGGTGTGTCTCCCCACCACTCCCTTCCTGGGGACCGGGTGAGGGGTCCGTTTGTCCCTCTGCACTGACTTCAGACATGGTTTCCACTTTCCTCTGTGCGGTTGTTGCACCTGTGTCTTCACTCCCCTTTCTACAGAGCAGGAACTAGAGGCTCGGAGAGATGAACTAATCTCCCAGAATTCCACTGAGCCAGGCTTCAGATGCAGCCTGTCTCCAGTGCTGCCATTTTTGTTAAGTTTTGTGGTTCTGACAATCCACAGGCCTCGCTTGTCTGGGCCAGAGCTCTGTCCTCTCAACCCTCTTCTTACTGTTAACTTTGAAACAGGATTTCACTAAGTCACCTTTGTTGGCGTTGAACTCACTCTTGCTCAGTTAGCCTTTGAACTTGTGATCCTCCTGCCTCTAAATCCCACCAGTCCAAGCTCAGGGACCGTGTCATGATCAGCCTGACCCCGAAGGGCCTTCACTTCCGGGGTGTTCTACCACCTAGTGGTCAATTCCTACTGACCACATGGCGGTGGCTCTCCACAGAGCAGGACCATCATGTATGAATTTAAAGGAGATTGTGGGCTTTGTGGGGGGGGGTATGAAGTAGGGAGTGGAGAGTTTGCTTGTTGGGGTGCAGTAATATTGCGCCTGCCTTACTTGAAGTAAGCAGGAATAGGCTGGCTGCGCTCAGCGGGGTGGGGGTGGGGGTGGGGGGGTTGGCTAACAGGCCTACAGGGAAGGGCTAGGGAACTATTTTTTGCTAACCCAAGAACTAAAGCAGCTCACGCTGACAGTGCTTCTCGGGCGAGCTGTGCACTCACTCCTGTCCCTCCCCACTTTCTGATCTGCACTTTGCTGACTCATCCCACGGAGCTGGAACGAGGAGGCCAGACTGGCTCATTGACCTTTTTTTTCCCTCCCTTTAGTGACTCAGCTGTGATTCACAGTTTCATTAATGAGGGGGGAGCCTGCTGGGTCCCAGGACAGTCCATCCAATCTCACCTCACTCCTGGCAGGGTACAAGAATCTAAAAGAAGTGGGTGCCCTAAATGTACCATGAATCCCATGCCCTCCTGATTCTGGGCCCCACTGGGACTCCAAGAACCGGGACACGTGAATCTGAGCCTGGAGCTGCAGTTTGGAAAGTTAGTGTGAGGTCAGGATGGAGCCAGGCCAGAGCTCTCTGGTGGCACAGCTAAGGATCATGGGAACGTGCCGTCATTTCCTGGGCAGCTCTTTGGCCAGCAGCTGGGGCCCTCATCCGGCCTCCATCCTTGGGTGGGAGCCTGTCAGAGCCAATCACAGGCATCTCTGCTCAGAGAAAGAGAAAAGTCACATTGGCAGCCTCCTGGGTCTGCTCAGCACTTCTGATCAATCAAGTGTAAGCCTCATTCCTTATACCAAAAGGAATACTTTTGTAGCTTTCTCCATCCTCCCGAGAAGGAAACTGAGGCTGGGTTTCCAGTGGGGACAATTAAGAAATAATTGAGAGGAAAGGCCTGGGGAGATGGCTCATTCGATAAAATGCTTGCTGAATTATCTTGAAGACCTGAGTTCCATATTGCCCACATGCAGATGACCATGTGTGTGTGGGGTGTGGGTGTGTGTGCATGCGCGCGTGCACTCACATGTGTGCACAACCCTCCCATGCATGTGTGCATGCATGTGTCGGTGCACACAGGTCTGGAGGTCAGGATGGCTTGGGTCCTCAGACTTGGCACCTTTTCCCACAGAGCCCATTGTTTTTTAGTGGGTGGGTAATATTCCACTGTGTGTAGAAAACACATTTCCCAAGGACTGTTCACAGCAGTTTTCTTAGCACTGAGGTGGGGCCCAGGCTCCTTCACCATTTTGGCCCCTCGTCTTCAACCCACAGCTTCCATCTCCCTGTCCATTCCCCTCTGTGGAAGATGCAGCCATAGGAAGGAGTCCAAAAACCCCGAGAAGTATTTCTGTCCTGAACAGAAAGCAGTCCACAAGACACCCCACCCCAAGCTGCCAGTGACGCCAGATGAGCATGCAGGAGGTGGTGAAGGGTCTGGCCTCTGCCCAGGTCCTCTCTGAGGCACTCACTCCACACCTCGGCCACTGCTTAGGGCAAGTTGGGTTCTCAGGTCCCCACAGAAAATGAGCCAGTCTGAACCAAAGCTGCAGTTTATTGAGGAGAAGGCTTTTTTAAATTTTTTGTTACATTTTTTTTGTGTGTGTATGTGTGTGTGTGTGTACATACATGTGTGTGCATGTACATCCCTCTGTACTTGTGTGTGGAGGTCAGAGGACGACTTGTAGGAGTTGGTTCTCTTCTACCTTCGGGGTCCTGAGCATTGAACTCGGGTCGCCAAGCTAGGCAGCAGGGGCATTTACCCACTGAGCCATCATGCCAGCCCAGGAAAGGTTTTAGTATAGACACTGTGGAGAAATAGACACCCGTGCACACTTATAAGAGGACAGTTGTACGCCTGGGGGTATTTTGGTGGCCTTTGAAGTTACATTGTTGAAAGGATTTAAAATACCTTAGTGTCCTATTTGCAGCTAAGGGGTTTCTCTTGGGTAGTGTGGTTTGTGAGGACCAATGGCTAAAACTACTTGCTGAGGTGAAATCATACGTCAAAGAATACCCAGGGACTCTGTATTAGAATTCTCTGGAGGAATAGAACTTATAGAATGGATCAGTCTCTCTCTCTCTCTCTCTCTCTCTCTCTCTCTCTCTCTCTCTCTCTCTCTCTCTTTATCTCTCTCTCTCTCTCTCTCTCTCTCTCTCTGTGTGTGTGTGTGTGTGTGTGTGTGTGTGTGTGTGTGTGTGTGTGTCTAGAAAGAGGATTTATTAGAATGGCTTACAGGCTGTGGTCCAGCTAATCCAATAGTGTCTGTCAATGAACAGAAAGTCCAGGAATCCAATAGCTGTTCGGTCCTTGAGGCTGGATGTCTCACTGGTCTTCAGAATACGCTGTAATCCTGAAGAAGTAGGCCCTAATGCCAGTGAAGGAATGGACTTGCTTTCAAGAATGAGAACGAGAAGGCAAAGAGAGAGAAAGCTCCCTTCTTCCAGATCCTTTATATAGGCTACTAACAGAGGTGTGGCCCAGACTAGAGGTGGGTCTTTCCACCTCAAAAGATCTGAATTAGAAATGGATCTTTCTACTTCAAATGATTTAATTAAGCAAAACTCCCTTGCAGATGTGCCCAGCCATTTTGGAGTTTTAGTTAATTACAGAGGTAGTCAAGTTGACAACTAAGAATGTCCATCACAGCTCCCTCTTGCCCACAGGTCAAGGTACATGTTTTCACTCTGAACATGGTTCTCATATGTGTGCGTGTATGTATATATGTATGCATGTATATATATGTATATTCATTTTTAATTATAATGTGTATGTTTGGTAATGCACATGTGAGGGCCAGTGCTGTGGAGGTCAGAAGAGGATATCAAATCCTCTAGAACAGGAGTTACAGGGGACTGTGAGCTGATATATGGGTGGTAGGAACCCAACTCAGGTCCTCTGCAAGAGCAGTAAGCACTCAGCCTCTGAGCCATCTCTCCAGCCCTGAACATGATTCTTAATCTCCTAGTGAGATTCTCAGAAAGGTAAAAGTTCACAGGTGAAAAGGGAGTAGATGATTTTAACCTTAAGCAGGGCTCCTGTTGTCCTAGCATTCTTATTTGAAAGAGAGGAACTGGGGGGTAGCTCTGTCAAAAAGTGTCTGTGAGGGCCTGGGTTCCATCCCCAGCATCACACAGAGCAGCTTGGCATTTCAGGGAGCTTCTGTAGCTAGCTGGTCTAGCCAATCCCAGAGAGTATGTGTGGAGGTCATGGAGCTTGGCCTCAGGCACCTGTGTCCTCTGAGCCATCCTGCAGGCCCTGGTGCATCAGGGTGTTGATTCTTTTCTTTCTTTTTCTTGTTCTCTCATACATTACATCCAGGCTGCAGTTTCCCCTCCCTCCACTCCTCCCAATCCCTCCCTGATCTTCCCTCTCCCCCAGATCCACCCCTCCATTTCCCTTTAAAAAAAAAAAAGAGCAGGCCTCCCATCTGGGTGCTGATTCTTAACTCTCAGAGACTAAACACAGGTTCTGGAGTGCGAGGCCCCTGTCACCTCCTCTTGCGCCCTCTCAGACCATTTTTAAGAAACACCATTTTCTGCTTCTTCCTCTGTGTCTGCCTTCTGCTTGTAGACTGGCTCCTGGCTTAATGAGGCAGATCAGCACACCATCTGTGCCCTGGAGGTGGAGACCTAAGAATCCAGCCCTAGAGGACCTCAGCAGACAGCAATAGGAAACAGACATGGTTGTCAGGGTCTCTAGAGGAAGGCTTTGTCCGCCCCTCATTCTGGGGATCCTGTGGAGGTCCCACCCTGCAGGAGGGACTGAGGTCAGGAAGGGAGTGGAGAAGCAGCATCCCTCCTTTGACGGTCTCCTAGTACCTCCCCTAGCCAGACATAAACCAAAGATGCAATTCCAGAACCTACCCAACCAGGAGTCAAAGCAGAGCATTCTGGGAATATAGTCCAGACACTTACCTGTATACAAACCCAAGGTTGGAAGCAGAGATGTATTCCCAGCACCTACGTTTAGGCAAAGCCAAGCAGGAAGCAAAACATTATGGGGTTTGTAGTTCTCATGATTCCACCACACAGAGCACAGCCAACTGGAGAATGGGTGTGGGGAATCACACACACACACCAACTATGAATGAGTGGTCCTCCGAAGAATTCACTAGATTTGACTGCAAAATT
Source organism: Peromyscus eremicus (assembly GCF_949786415.1). Lineage (NCBI taxonomy): Eukaryota > Metazoa > Chordata > Mammalia > Rodentia > Cricetidae > Peromyscus > Peromyscus eremicus. Next base: position 125,056,033 of record NC_081420.1, read on the forward strand.
GCACACTGCATGCACTGATCCATTTCCATTGTTATGACCAAATACCTGAGGCTGGGCAGTTTCTAAAGACAAGAGATTCTTCAGTGCACAGTTTGGGAGTCCCAAGGGCAGGCTATACCATCAGCTGGGCTCTGGCATGGCCCTCCATAACAGCTGCACACACCGTTGGCTGCATCATAGCAGGGGTGTGGATGAGAAGAGCTTATATGGAGACCGGGGACAAGGGAAATTCCTGCCATTTTGTTCAGCCCTCTTGGAAAAATTAAGGATGGTCTGATGAGAACTATGGCCTCCCACTAGGCCCTGCCTTTTAAAGGTCCCTTCACCTCCAGGTATCCCTTCCCTAATGCGTGGGTGTTTGTGAGATGGACCTCATGGGACCATGGCCTGCATGATGGACTGTGAGAGAAGAAACTGCTGTTTCCAGGGAGGGAGCAAAAGCTAAGGCCAGGGAGCACAGGACAACGAGCCTGAGGGGCCACTGGGACTGCCGTCTTCCCTGAGGACAGCTTCCCTGCATACCTGCTTTACCTCTGACCACCCTTGGCTGCTTCCAAACCCCTGCAGCTCCCAGGCTCTCACCATAAGTGTTGATGGGCACAGGCGTCTTTCTGTTTCCTAGGACTGTTTTCTTCTTCTCCGTCTGTCCCCAAGCAATCCATACGTGCTTTCTCCTACTCTGGAAAAGGCCACAGCAGGCAGGCGGCCTTCTCTGTCTGCACGGCATCCCCTTAGATGGCGTCTTTACTGGATGTAAGAGTTCAAGTCACCCATTGTTGGCTTAAGGTCTGTGTGGAGAGCACACACACTCTGAAAAACACTTCTGTCCTACAGAAGGGACTTTGGTGTCTGTAACTAGCCCCCTGAGGATACCAAGGAAAAACTGTACTTAGAAGTTCTTGAGGGGCTGAAGAGATGGCTCAGCGGTTAAGAACATGTACTACTTTTGTGGAGGACTCGGGTTCAGTTAGAGTTCAGCTCCTAGCACCAATGGCAGGCAGCTCACAACTGTCTGTAACTCCAACTCCAGAGGACCCAGTGCCCTCTTCTGGCCCCCACAGGATCTGAACATATGTGGCACACACAGACACATAAATACACACACACAATAATAAAATAAATATAATAATATACAGTATGTAATAAAATAAAGCTTTGAAACAAAACAAACAAAAAGAATTCCACGAGAGAGTTGGATGTGGTGGCACAAACCTACAATCCACGCACTCTGAAGACAAAGGCAGAGATGGGAGTCTCAGGCCAGCCTAGTCCACATAGCAAGATCTTGTTTCAACAATGGTGGGGGGCAGGAGGAGGTGAGGAGCAAGGGGGAGGAAGGAGGAGGGGAGAGGGGAGGAGTGGTGAACATTGCATCAGTACCCACCTAAACTGTGCACCAGCTTTGTGGGGTGGACTTGATCTCTCTGATCTCTCTGATCTTGAAACTAGAGCAAATGACTGAACTTGTCCCATAGGGTCATCTTGGAGGTTCGTGATACCCAGGCCTGGCCTGTAGCTCAATACATGCCAGCTACACTATCAATTTATTTGTTTTTTTTTTTCAGGACAGGTTTTATCTGTGTAGCTCTGGCTGCCCTAAACTTACTTCATAGACCAGGCTGGCCTCAAACTCATAGCGATCCATCTGCCTCTGCCTATTGAGTACTGGGATTAAAGGCATGCGCCACCACTGCCTGGCTTAATTTTTTTTTTTTAGCTTCATGTTGGAGTGCACATATCTTAGAGGTACAGCATGAATGGTTTCATGTGTCTGAGTCAAGATACACAATGTCTCTCTTTTGGGGGTGTATGTGCTCGAGACCGGGTCTCACTCTGCAGCTCATGCCTGATTTGAACTCCTGTTCCCTCAGCTCATTGTCTCCTGTGGTGAGGGCCCCTACACTCAGCACCTGTCCCTGTCACTGAGAGCTTCCCTCCACACAGTGCCCCTGTTGATGCTGTCCTCTGTGTGGAAAGCACCCCCCACACCTGGCTGGCTCACAGCACTGTCTCCCTCCTTCTACACTTATCGGACTCCCAGGACCCCTGTGACCCGCCACCGTCACCCTCACTGTGCAGTCTACACAACCCCAGTACTCACTGTGAAGCCTCAGGGCCGCTGCCTCTCAGCCCCTGCCCCTTCTTAAAAAAAAAAACAAAAACCAAACTGTAGTCTGAGAGGCTCAGGAACTGCCCCACAGAGAAACAAGTCCTTTGGTTCACCTCCTTAATTTAGAAGATGAAGAGAGAGAAGTGTTCCCTGCATGTGGGTACAGTGCTCTGGAGAAGGCAGGTAAGCGGTCAGAGCCGCCTCAAGGTGGGGCAGAGGAGCAGGGCTGGGGCCTCCTGGCACAGGGAACCTCAAAAGTACAAACCCAAGTGGTGGCACAGACCTGTCATCCCACCCCTCGACATAGCCTGTGTGTCCTTGGGATAATTATGCAGCCTCTCTGTGCCTCAGCTGCTTCAGCAGTTGGATGGAGAGAGTCACCTCTATGAGGCTGTTACAGGTTCTGAGTGACCTCACTTTTATAAACCATTTGGATAGCAGTTGGCCGGAGGTCAGAAGGGAGAAGCACTCTCTAGATTGGTGGGGACAATGACAGGGTGTTGAGGGAATTTCTACACACCTACATCATGGCATACCTTTATATTGGCCCACAGGCTTGACTATAAATGAGTGGTGGACTGCAAGATGGCCCTGTGAATAAAGACACTTGCCACCTTTATTGAGGACCCGAGCTCAGTCCCCAAGGCCCACATGATGGAAGGAGAAAACCCGCTCCCAGAATTTGTCTTCTGATCCCAATACACATGAGTGACACACACATGCCCACATAAGTATACATTATACACCCTAATAATAAAATGAAACTTTAATAAAATTCAAAGCATGCTCAAGCGGCTGCCCAGTGTCCATGCAGGGTCTAGCCTCAAGCTTGAAAAAGACACCTGCAAGGCCCAGGCCCAGTGAGAGCCCCAGACATTCTGTCCGTCAGCTCCTCCTTAGATGGCACTTCAGACATGGTTCTGGGTAGGAACCAGACAGCAGCATGTGATAGCTAGCTTCATCCTGTGCATATCAGTTACAAATATATGCTGTCAGAGGGCAGCACGTGATTGTACAAGGACACATTCCAGCAAGACCAAATTAAACTCAACATTGATTGCCCAACAAGACAGAATTATAAAAATAGAGTGGAAAGGGCTGGAGCATGGCTCAGCAGCAGAGGGCCAGCCTAGAGTCCCTCGGTGAGGGGCTGGGACATGCTATGTGATGACACTTTAGATTCCATCCTCCCAATACTGCAAAAACTAATAACCTTAGAAATGTGGCTAGCGGCTACCATGCCACAGACACATGGGTGAGTGAGCTAGAGAAGTGTCCTCCTCAGACACAGGGTGAAGCCGTTTTGTGAGCCAAGCAGCCTGAGTAATTCAACTCTGACGGTTTTAGAAAAAGGATCTCCAAGACAGTTTTCCAGAGAGAGAAGGGGCCAGGTGTCCCCATTCATCTGTTCTATGGCAACCTGCTCCCTGAGTGGGGACACATGAGAGAGAAGATCAGGCTGAAGGCTTAGAAACCCAGGGCCAAGGCCAGTTGGCGCTCCATGCCCTAGGGTGCAGAGGGTGCAGAGGGTGGAGAAGGTGGGAAGCGTCTCTTCACCTGAGCAGTTTTTTTACATGGTCTCACTATGTAGCCTTGGCTGGCCTAGAACTCAAAGATCCGCCAGCCTATGTCTCCCAAATGCTGGTATTTAAGGTGTGTGCCATGTACCCCATTCACTATTGAGCTCTTTATGAAGACCTATCTTTCTATCCATTAAGGCGCTTTCTTCCCGGCTTAAGTCCCATTGCAGGGAAGAATAGGATCCAGCAGGCATGTTGGAGGAGCCCATGGGTCCTTCACATATCGGCAAGTGGATTTGTATAACCCAGGATCAGCCAGGCGACCAGATGAATGAGAAACAACCATGTTCCCAGGCTTCACCTTGGCAGGGCTGGGACTGTGAGTCTAAAAAGCAGGTGCCTCATAGGCTGGGGTAGGGAACCATAGAAGCTCTCATCAGCTCCACACAGCTTTCCACACTCACTGCCACTTCACCCATGTCTCAGCTGATAGCCTCACTGCTCACTCCCAGCTCCAACCCCAAGACCTTGTCACATGCTCCTCACCTCACTCACAAGCGCCTGGTAATTACCGCCTCTGTTAAAACGTTCTGATAGGGCTGGGAACGTGGCACACAAGCATGAGGTCTGGAATTCAGATCCCCAGAACTCATGCAAATGCCAGATGTACCAGCTCGTAGTCTGACGAAGAGACCGTGCCTTGATGAATAAAGTGGAAGAGAGATGGACGATGATATCCACCTCTGACCTCCAACTGCATGCACACATGTGTACACTGCACGCAGGGGGGCGTGGAAGAAAAAGAAGTACACGCTTACATCCCACTTCCAACCGGGAGGGAATAGTGACGCTCCTCCCCACAGCTGCAACCAGATGGAGGCAGATTCCAAGAGAATCTAGCTGTAAATAACAGAACGAACAAGGTGAGGATACGGCAGCACATCCCAGAAATCCTCCCACCTGTAAAGGAAGTACTGCTACCATCTCCATTTCAGTCGGGAAACTGAGACCCAGAGAGCTGAGGTGAGGTGCCCAAAGCCACACAACTTGTGTTTAGAAGAATTTGGATTTGGACCCTTTTGAGATCCTCATTACAGGAAGTATGGAGGCCACTTGGTTGTGGGGTTGAGTCTGTGGCTCAGCCACAGAGGTACGGAGTCTTCCCAGCTTCCTGCTTTTTTGCTGTGGGGATTTCCTTAGTTGCCCTATGGCCAAGAGCTGTTCCAAGATGTCTCTCAGCCATCATGCATAGACATCAAGAACCCAGCCTCCAGCAGGAAGAGGAGAGGCTGTTTCCTGCCATTTGACTCTTCTCCAGGAGAAACCCTTTCCCAGAATTCTCCAGCAAGCGGACATGGGGTCTGTTATGCATGTAACTAGGTCACGTGACCAATACTCCCATAGCAAGGCATCCAGGGAGAGAATTCCCTGCTGAGCGTTTTCTCAGGCTTTGCTGAGAGGCACGCTCTGCCACCGACGGAGAGTGGGAAGTGTCCGCTGAGTAGAGAGCATTTCATGTTGTCTGTGAGTCTTTGCTTCAAACAACTTAGCCTCCCATCTCTTCTAGAGGAATCTGTTGCTTCCATAGGTGTGTGCCTTCACTTCTCCATCATCCATGTATTCGGCAAACAGTTATTAAGTGCCTAATGTATGCCAGGCATAACTCTAGGTGCTGATGGAAATCCCTGTCCTCCCAGGGTGGCCATGCTGGAGCACCACTGTCCAATGTAATTTTCTGTGCTCCTACGCCCACATGTGGCTGTGGGTGCTCCACGAGCGACTGCTTATAAGGGATTTTTTGTTATTGTTTAAGTCAACTTAAATGTATATTTAAACACTGTAGGAAAGCCTTCTAATCCTAGCACTTAGAGGCACAAGGTCAGCCTGAGCTACATGGTGAGACTCTGTCTCTGTAAGTAATATGGTCTTCCGTAAGCGCACATTAAAATGAAGCTCTGTGTGGCAAGTGGCTACCTGTCAGCCCAGCTCCTGGAATCCAAGGGACCTGCCATTGGTGTCCTTCCAGGATGTATAAATACATGTACCCAGGACCCAGGAACTGGAGAGATGGCTCAGCAATTAAGAACGGTAGCTTCTCTTGCAGGGAACCCAATTTGATCCCTACCACCCATATTGAACAGCTCACAACTGCCTGTAACTCCAGCTCCTGGAGATCCAGTGCCCTCTTCTGGCCTCCACAGGCAACTACACTCACGTGCATACACACAAACACGATTAAAAGTAAAATAAATCTTAAATAACACAGGTACTGTTGTCTGGCCTGAGAACTGTCTCTTCTCACGTCAGTTAGATACCTGGCATGGGGTGGCTGCCATATCCTGTGGCCTATTGGTGCTGCTCTGGATAGCAGTGACCACCTTCTCAGAAGCCCTTAGCCTTCAAAGATGCCACTGTCCTCCACGCAGACCTCTCTCCCACCTGTGTCCGCACACTCTTTGCGTCTTGACGGTTCCATGATCTTCCTGCAGCATCCTCCTGAGGGCTGTGATTGGCAGCCCTCAGCACACCTGCTTCCTACTTCCTGTTAACTCCTCCAGGTGTCCCTTTCCCACCGCACCCATCTGCTGAGGACACTCAGGAAGTAGTCTGTCACTCTGCCCTGTCACGCTGTACCACTCACCCACCAAATATTTAGGGAGCATAAGGTACTGCAGGCTCTGCCCGGGAAGAGGTGACTGTCCTCTCAGAGCTGGTACTGAGGAGGTGACGGACAAGAGACTCCCGGGAGTCACAATGTTCCTGATGCCTGAACGGGAAGATGTTTGGGGGAGAGCTCTCAGTGGGGGCAGCAAGGACCAAGCCAGGCAAGCTCCCGTGGCTATGGTAGATTTTCTTGCAAGTTTCATGGAAGCTACTGGAAATTTTTGTTTGGTTGGTTGGTTAGTTGGTTTTGTTTTTTTGGCTTGTTTTGTTTGTTTGTTTGTTTGTTTTTAAGGCAGGATCTCACTCTGTAGACCAGCCTGGCCTGGAACTTAAAGAGATTCACCTGCCTCTGCCTCCTGAGTGTTGGGATTAAAGGTGTGGTCATGGTGCCTGGCACTACCGGAAAGCTTTTAACTCAGGCGTGTCCGACTCGGCATGCCCACCCTCAGTCCTGGTAGCCTGTGAACCTCCTCCTTCCTAGCTCTTCCCATCTCTGTCGGCACCAGCTCTTGGAGTCCCCTCAGTCCCTTCCTTTCCCACACGTTTACTTCCTCCTTGGATGCTGGGGGGTGCAGGAGGGGTCACGCCACTCCGCCTCTCCCCTCAGCTGTTCACTGTGGCCTCTATGGTGCTCCCTGAAAGCCTGGTAGCTAAGTTTCTGGTGAACAAACAGATGGGTGTCTTTTCTTCTCCACCGTGACCCCTTCCCCATCCAGATAGTCCCTTGAGGGTCAAGTTCTGCGGGGTGGGGCCCTGAGGTTGTCTACACCTGTGGTTCTGAGTTCGAGTTCCTTCTTGGTGTGACTCAGATCTTTGGACACTGATTTCTGGGAGTCTTGGCATCCTCCTCTGTAAAATGGGACGTGAGCAGCTGACGGCCTCAGATGCAGGCCGGATGCAGCGCACCCAGGCAGGCTCCCTGATGCACAGCGTTAATGGCAGCTATATATAACCCAAGGCCTCCTTTGTACTCCCACGGCCTCTGCCCTACTTCCAGTCCTCATTACGCCGGCCGGCCGGCCAGTCTCACAGCTCCTTCCTAACTCAGGCTTCATCGCCACCAATCTGTCCTCTCAGGTGTCAAGCTTGTCTTCCCCTGCCAGCCCTAATCATGTCCCTCCTCCGCTCCACAACCTTCCCAGTGTCCCCACAGACCCCAGGACGAAGCCTCCTGGTTTCTCCCAATTCCTACCATCTTTCTGGGCACGTGGGCAAGGGGACAAGAGCTCCAACATCTTGGGAACAACTGAAGTGGCGCCGGCCACGAGAGAAGTCAGTGTTTCTGCCATTCTGAGGCCTGGGCCAGCCAAGGCCAAGGTCTCATGGTGCGCACATTCGGGGCGTCACTGAAGCCTAGGTCTGAGAGTTATGACTGTGCCCTGGATTTGAGCTCCTTGGCTCTGTGCTCTCCCGTTGGGGTCTTCATATCCCTCTTTGCTGCCTTCTGCATCAGGAGCCAGAAAGGGACTTGAACCTGTGTCATGACCTTGGGTCAGTGTCATACCCAGCACTAGCCCTGCCCATACCCGGCTCCAACACTAGACCCCCAGGCTCTGGCCTTGCCCTGCCTGTGCCCGGCTCTCATACCCAGTCCCCTCACCCCCAGGCTCTGGCCTTGCCCTGCCTGTGCCCGGCTCTCATACCCAGTCCCCTCACCCCCAGGCTCAGGCCTTGCCCTGCCTGTGCCCGGCTCTCATACCCAGTCCCCCCACCCCCAGGTTCTGACCTTGCTCCATCCTACTATTTGTTTGTTTGTTTTAGTCCAAGGGTAGCCTTGAACTTTTGTGTCTTTGAAGACTGAAGAAGTTTGGGGAGGCTGGAGCAGAATCAGCAAGAAGACGGGGAGTGGGTGAGGGTGGGGGATGGGCCAATGTTTCAGGGCTTTGGGGATCATGAGGAAGGCTTCAGCCTTTGCTGAGGAAGGTGGGAGCCGACAAGGGACATGATGGGGTTCTATGGCAGTGCAATCCCCACTGCTACAGTGGCTTGTGCTTGTGGTCTCAGCACCTGGGAGACTGAAGCAGGTTTAAAGCCAGCTCGGGGTACAGAGTGGGAATCTGTCTCAAAGAGCCAAGAGCTGGAGATGGGTCTCAATGGCAGGGCGCTTGCTCTGCACAGCTGAGGCCCTGGCTCTGTCCTCACTACTGCAAATGATAATAAGTAATAATAATTTAGGGCCGGGGATTGTAGCTCAGAGTGTTTGTCGCTGGGAATGGTGGTTCACACCAGTTATCCCAGCACTCAGGAAGTCGAGGCAGGAGAATTGCCCCCACTTCCAGAACCAACATGGGCTACAAAGTAAGAACTTGTCTGAAAACAAACTCTGTGTGTAGTGGTGCATGCCCTTAACTTCAGTGTGTCTAATGAAGCAGCAGGGAAGAGGTCGTGTCTCAAACAAGGGCAGAGGCAAGGATCCGTGTCTGAAGTTGTCCACTGACCTCCACAAGTGGCCTGTGGCACATGTGTGCCCATACACACAATCCACAGGAGGGCTTGTGCAGGTTTGACATGAACACCACAGCATTTCATCAAAGGAATGTGGATCCTGGGTTTCAGCATGGGGCTGGGTCGTCCTGGAAGCATCCGCTGTGGATGACAGAGAACGATCAAACTTTGCATAGAAGAAGATAACTATATTGTGGAATTAATGTCACCTGTTTGTTTTTATTTGTTTAATATGGAAAAGGTAAAATTTCCTCTGCAGCTCTAGATTTCTCCTGGGCAGTGCTGGTCTGTCCTCTCCTCCCTCCACTTGGGATGAAAGTCAGAGTCTTGTGGATGTTAGACAAGCACTCTGCCCCTGAGCCACACCCCTGCCCCTCATTGGGGATCCTAGGCAGGTCTCTACCCCAGAGCCACACCCCTGCCCCTCACTTGGGGATCCTAAGCAGGTCTCTACCCTGAGCCACACCCCTGCCCCTCACTTGGGGATCCTAGGCAGGTCTCTACCCTGAGCCACACCCCTGCCCCTCACTGGGGATCCTAGGCAGGTCTCTACCCCAGAGCCACACCCCTGCCCCTCACAGGGGATCCTAGGCAGGTCTTTACCCTGAGCCACACCCCTGCCCCTCACAGGGGATCCTAGGCAGGTCTCTACCCTGAGCCACACCCCTGCCCCTCACTTGGGGATCCTAGGCAGGTCTCTACCCTGAGCCACACCCCTGCCCCTCACTGGGGATCCTAGGCAGGTCTCTACCCCAGAGCCACACCCCTGCCCCTCACAGGGGATCCTAGGCAGGTCTTTACCCTGAGCCACACCCCTGCCCCTCACAGGGGATCCTAGGCAGGTCTCTACCCCAGAGCCACACCCCTGCCCCTCACTGGGGATCCTAGGCAGGTCTCTACCCTGAGCCACACCCCAGCCCAACCTGGATAAGAACACTGAGCGGTCCCCTCCCCCAGTGGTAAAGAGCAGTCCCCTGTACTGATGTAAATGCCACCGCTTCCCCTCTGACACTATCCCCAGTGCGCCTTTCTCTCCGCGTTTCTCTCCTCAATCCACAGCACTCTGACATTTGATGTGTTTACTGGGTTCTCTCAGCTTCCTCCACACACAGAGACCCGTGACTCCTTTGCACACAGTGAGCAACAGCTTCTGTCTGCACAGAAAGAGGAAAGAGGCTCAGAAATAGAATGGTGCCTGTCAGAGGAAATCTGAAGAAGTCCAGAACTGCACAGTCATAATCCCAACAGTCAGGAGTCTGTGACGTCAGAAGAGCACAGCCCAGGCCAGCCTGAGCTATATGATAACACACTGTCTTCAAAAAGTGTGTGGGGTGGGGTGGGGGGTGGGAGGGGTGGGTGTGGCATGTCGGCTCAAGCTTGCAATTCCACACCTGGAAGGCAGACGATAGGATTCCTGTCAGTTCAGGGACAGCCTGGGCTACATAATAAGCATGCTACCTTTTGACACTCTGTCTTAAATATATGTATATTTGCTGTGTGTGGTGGCACACCTTTACTCCTGGCACTTGGGAGGCAGAAGCAGGAGGATCTCTGTGAGTGTGAGGTCAGCCTGGTCTATACAGTTAGTTCCAGGCCTGCCAAGGCTATACAGTGTGACACTGTCTCAAAAATTGTGTGTGTGTGTGTGCGTGCATGCGTGCGTGCGTGCATGCATGCAGACATGTGTTTATCATACATAAAACAAGCATGTCGTGGAGAAAGAGAAAAGTGAACAGGGTGTCACTCGCTCTCCTGTGTGCTCCAGCCTCGCTGACCCATGAGCATCTTGGGATTAGAGGTATGCACCCTCCCCACGGGTACACATACATATACATCACACACAGAAAGAAAATGGGTACCAGTCACCTCTCACTCCATAAGACAAGAACCACGACTGCCACTTGGCAGGTGATGGGACTGACCTGATGGTGTCCGGTCACCAGTGGGAACCTGCTGGTGCCACGCGCCTGCCCATCCACCTACCCTGCCCCACATCTCACCGTCGCTTTCTCCTGCAGCATCTTGGCCACTGTCGGGACGGAGTTTGACCTACGGACACTGAGGGCGGTTCGTGTGCTGCGGCCACTCAAGCTGGTGTCTGGAATCCCAAGTGCGTGAGTCTCCATCCTTCTAGAAGGCTCTGCTTGGGGCCCCGTTCCCATCAGGGCAGGATGCCCCTCAGGGGTTTCCCAGGAATCAGGTCTAGGTGGTCTCTGGAAGCAAACCAGAGGCCTCACCCCTTTATTGAGCGCCTACAGTCTACCGGAGTCATGTTCTGCACACAGTTCCCTCAGCACCCACCACCTGTTGTATAAACTGTGCCGATGTCTCTGTTTTACGGGGAGGCATGTCGGCTCAGGTGCCTGAGTAGTTGGGTTAGGGTCACAGGACAAAGAAGGGCTGAGTTAGAGTTAGCAAGTGGAACTCCGTGCCTGGGCGGTGAGCCTGTGGTGGCGACCGTAGGCGCTTACTCCTGTGAGCAGAGCACTGCAGGAAGAGCCTCCGTGCTCTCGTTCTTTCTCCACTGCGCTCAGTTGGCGGATACCCATTGCACAGGTGAGAAGGACAAGGCGCAGAGGAGTCCTTAGCAGGTGGGTGGAATGAGCACAGGGTCTGTGCACATTCTCCTGCTCTCTTGTTCTTCAGGGGTGCCTGGGCTTCACACACCACGGAGAGGGCTCAGGATTCAGCCCCAAGCCAAAGGCTGTTTCTACCCCACAGTCTCCCCGATAGACAGCAGAAAGCAGTTACTCTGGGCGGCCGGGAGGTGGTTCAGATGGTAGAATGTTCACCACGCAAGCGCGAGGACCTGAGATTGGTCACAAGCACTCTTGTGGGAAAGCCGGGTGTCATTCTGGGACTGTGGAGGCACAGGCTCCCCGGAGCGCTTGGCCAGTGGGTCTGGCTGAATGGACGAGTGGCAGGTTTAGTGAGATTTGAGGCAGACACTTGGCGTTGGCCCCTAACCTCCACATACGTGCATGTGCACACACACACAGATAAATAAACAAGTAAGGACTCCACTCTGCCTGGGAATTCTACTTGTCCAGTTTTTTGAACTCTTCCTCTCCAGAACAGCCGCGGTGTTAGGTTCTGTTATCATCACTGTGTTCAGTGTGTCGGCCTCACTGATCAGAGTCACTCCCACCCAGACTGAAAGAGGTTTCTCTGGTGGGGCTGGTGTCTCTCAGTAGTAGAGCACTTGCCTAGCCATCATGGTTTCTGGCTTCTCCCTCAGCACCATAAGAAAACTTAAAATGAAAATACGAAGAGAGGTTTCTCAGCTGACCACCAGCACGTTCCTCTTACAGGAAAGGGGGCCCATGGCCAGCTCTGGGTGCCCAGCCGGTCCTGTGTCCCGTTAGATTAAGAGTGGAAGACTAGCTAGTACTCACAGGAGGCCCTGGTGAGGAGGGTGACCGGGGATTTGCTGGTGTTAGCTTTCTGTTACTGTCACAAAATGCCCGAGATGAAGGGAGGAAACAAGAAGTAAAGGCAGCTGCCGGCCTGAGCGCCGTTCCTGGGAGCCACGTGGTGGAAGGAGATCCGCCACTCCGAGAGTCATCCTGTGCCGCACTGTGTGTTCACTGTGGCACGTGCGCTCACACAGGGAGGGAGGGAGGGAGATAGATGTGAAAAGGGAAGGCTGCAGAGATGGCTCAGTGGTTAAGAGCACTGGCTGCTCTTCAAGAGGACCTGGGTTCAGTTCCCAGCACCCACATGACAGCTCACAACTGTCTGTGACTCCAACACCCTCTCTTGTCCTCCACAGACATTGCCCCGATACACTCACACACACGCAGGCAAAATAGCCATATACATAAAATAAAAGCAAAGGAAAAACTGAAAAACAAAGAGGAACGGTTTGTTTTTGCTCCGTCTGGGAGGTTCAAATCCTCAGTCATGCCCCCTTGCTTTGGGCCCATGGCCCCAGCAGCACATCTTGGTGAGAACTCATAGGCGGTGGCTTACCACATGGTCACCAGAACGCAGAAAATCAAAAGCCTTACACACAGTGACAGCATCCTTCCACAAAGCCCCACCCTTTAAATCTCTACACCCCAATTACTCCACAGGCTGGGAACCAGGACTTTAGCCAGTGGTCTTTGGGTGGACTTATCCAAACATCGTGCCAGCCCTGGGCTCTCTGAGAGTGTGCGGTAGTCAGCCCTCTGTAACTATAACGGAACACCCACAATAACCAACTTAGAAAGGTTTGCTCACCTCAGACTGGTTTCAGCCAGTGCTCTATCTGCCCTGTTATGTTAGGCCTGTGGTGAGGCCACACATCATGTTGGGAGCACAAGGCAGAGCAAAACCGCTCACCTTGTGAGTTGGGGCAGCTGCTCTTGCAGAGGCCTTGAGTTCAGTTCCCGGTACCCATGTCTGGCAGCTCAAAACCTCCTGTAACTCCAGCTCCAGAAGTCCTCTTCTGGCCTCTGATGGCACTGCACTCACCTGAACAAATTCATACACGAATGCAAACAGACAAACATAAGAATAAATCTTTAGGAACTGGAGAGATGGCTCAGCAGTTAAGAGCACTGGCTGCTCTTCCAGATGGTGGTGCTTCAATTCCCAGCACCCCATTGAGGCTCACAGTTGTCTTTAACTCCATTCCCAGAGTATTCAGTACCTTCTCCTGCCTCTGTGGGCACCAGGCACACAGATGGGGCACCAACACACTTACAAACCACTTAGACACATACAATAACAACAAATCATTTAAAAATTTAGAAAATAAAAGCACATACCTGTGAAGAACACAAGGAAAGGGCCCTCACTCAGTCTGCCCTGTGCAGGCTAGCCTGGTCTACAAAGCAAGCTCCAGGACAGCCAAGGCTACAGAGAGAAACCCTGTCTCAAAACAAACCAACAGTTATCTCAAGATTATTGATACAGGAGGATATGTATAGACTATTCAGATGGCATCCACTTTATAGAGCAGACTTGGTCCATGGGAGCCTCCTGGCTACAGGAGGTCTGTACAGCACAGAGACTGTGGTCAGAATTTGACCTGCCTCACAAGGAAGTTACAGTCTCATTCGGCTTCCTTCTAGAAAAGGAAAAGGGAAGAAATTGTCCTAACATTTCTTGAATTCTAGAATTGTGGTGGGCTGGGTTGCTCAATGGGTAACACGCTTCTCTAACCAGCCTGATGACCTGAGTTCAATCCCCAAGACCCACAGAAAAGTCGAGAACTGACTCAGCAAAGATGTCCTCTGACCTCCACAAATGATTACCATAATTAATTAAATTTTTAAAAGTTTTAAAATCATGGGACTTTTCACATAGGATGAAAATTTAAGCATTTTCAGTTTAACCCTTTCCTGTCTCTCAAAAAATACCTAAAGCCACGTCCAGTGAGGGGAAGACACTGAGGGGACTTTGTGAGGACAAGGCCTTGCCCAGGCCCTGATCTGATACTCTCCACATCCAAATCTCCCACGCCGGTGACATCTCGCTGGCCACTCCCCCGGGAGCCACCTGCCCCTGTTCAGTGTCTTCCTTCTCTGTGGAGTTACTCCACTATGGATAGTGGAGAACTGCAGGCCAGTGTCGGCAGACTCGGGTGAACCCTGGCTTTGCTGTCCCTTGAGCCCACAGAGAAATCAGACCCCCTGAGCCTCCATCCCCAGTCTGTAAAATGGAGGTGATTTTTAGCATGGCTACAAGCTGAGGGGGTAATAGGGAATCTGGTCCTTGGAGCTGGGAGTTGAGGTGCTGGCTGCAGGCCCTGCAGGGCTGCTGGTAAGGGAAGGGAGGTTGGAAAGGGAAAGGTGACCCCTCTTGACTTGGGGCAGTTTAGGGAAACAGCACCCCCTTGTGGAGGGAAGCTACTGAGCGTCCCAGAAAATGGCTTACAAAGCCCTGGCTGACTGCCCTTGGGCCCTGAAACTCCGCAAAGAGCATAGCCTAGATCATAAACACTGAAGCCTTCCTGGGGGGAGGGGAAGTGACTGCCTTCCTCTTCATCATCCCCACTCTGGGATCTATGGGAGGCACTTGGCAGGGTGCTTGCTCACTGGCCGGTCTCTGTCTCCCCAGGTTTACAAGTCGTCCTGAAGTCAATCATGAAGGCGATGATCCCTCTGCTGCAGATTGGCCTACTCCTGTTTTTTGCAATCCTTATTTTTGCAATCATAGGGTTAGAATTTTATATGGGAAAATTTCATACCACCTGCTTTGAAGAGGGGACAGGTAGGTCCATACTGTGGGATATGAGGTCTTTCTCAGGGGACAAAGCTCCAGAAAAGATAGGCAGGGGCACTGGTCCCCCCCTCCAGCCCTGGAAGCTGGGACTCCACAGCAATGGGCCTGTTTGCAGTCCACCAGAGAGAAGGCTGTGTGCCTGGCTGGGGGCCCAGGTCTTGTCAAACATGCATGAATCCCTGGATACATCCCCAGCATGACTAAACTGCCTGCAGGAAAGACAGAGGCCACAGTCGCTTCTGATACCTCAATCGATCGTGGCTACAGTGTTGCATTTGAGGGCCCCTAGAAGGCAGGCCCAGAAGACAGGTGGTTTGCTTGGATGTGATCCCTGAGGCACCCCTGGGAGACAGGGAGAGATGGGCTGGGGGTGTGCTCTTGAGCGGGTTTTCCTGTGAGCACAGAGCAATGCTGTAGTGTCTGGACAGCAGAGAGAATACCCCCACCAAAGAGATGGAGGCAGGGCTGGACAACAGAGTATGAACAAGGGAGGGTCCTGCCCTGCTCCTTCAGAACCCAGCACCTGACAGGTGGTGTCCCAGGCAATGGGAACCCTGCCTCTGATAGGATCCTGTTTCATCCAGTCAGAACCCAGCACCCAGCAGATGCTGCCTGCCTACCCAATGCCCCATCATGCTTTAGCTAACCCCTGGGAGGCTGAGTCCAAAGGGAGCTGTGATTTGGGTCCCACAGAGGTCAGCATGGAGGTGTACCTGGGGCTCAGGTCCGACCAGCAATGTGGAAGACACATCCTGAATTCACATTTGGAGGTAGAGGCCCTACCAGATGCATTTCCAGTTCAATCCTAGACTCCCCAAACTCGAGCTGCCTAATGCCCCAGAACCAAGAAGACTCAAATAAGAGGGGGTGCCTGTGTTTCATACTTGGACCACCTACTCCAGAGCAGGTAGTCTGGGTTTCCATAGCCAGAGGAAGAATGAGCCCCTGGGCAGAGAGGTGTGGGGCCTTATTGGGAAAGGCAGCCAGAGAAAAGCAGAATTGTGCAGAACTGACCTGGCACCAACCATACCCACTAACCCCAAGCAGATCCACAGAGGATGGTGTCCTGGTCGGGTCCCAGCTGGGAACGCTGTTCTGGAAGGCCGAGGCTTCATTTCCTCTTTCTCCTGCTTCTCTCCTGGGCCTGTGACGCTTGCTCAATACGGAATGGCCTAATTATTTCTTTCTCCAATGAAGAAGGTGTTAATTGAAGCAGATTTATTTCTGCACCTGGCCTCACCCGGGCGGAAGACAGAGAGTGTGTCTATCAGCCCCAAACAGAAGAACCCAAACTTAAGACCTAGGGGCTCAGGCTGTGTGAAGTGTCCAGGGTGTTTTTGTTTTTGTTTTGTTTCCCCAACCAGGGCTGGCTGGGGTCCCAGTGGGGTTGTGGGGGGACAAATGTGGGTGGGGCCATGGAGGACAGCAGCCCGGATTCGGGAGGCAATCCAGAGCGCTCCCAATTAAGACTGGAAGATGTGTGAGTAAGAGACAGAGATACACAGACGCCCCGGCAGCAGGCTAATTTTAAAATGTATTTATAGCTGAATTTCTCCGACTCCGGATGGCTGTGTTTCTCGAATCAACCCTTGGAGTGCTTGGCGTCGACGGCTGGGGTTGAGGGGGCTGGGGTCGAGCACACCTCTGGATGATGTTGCTAAAGATAGGCGGTCCCCAGCCACAGGCTCGGGGAGCCCACTTCCTGTCACCCACTGCCATCCCACACATTCACAGACTCCAAGACAAAGTGGAATGCTTCCTGTTTTCTAAGTTTCCAGAATCCTGGACGAACTAGACCCTGGCTCACACACGTTTCTAGGCAGGGAGGCTGATGTGCTGTTATCTCCATGCTTCCCACTCACAGGAAAATTGAGGGGGTGCCTGTCGGAGGCCTGAGGAGGTGGGGACACCAGAATTAACCAGGTGAACACAGAGGGGTTTGCGTGAACCAGATTTGGACTGAAAGTGGAGCAGAGAAGGTTCGAGAGACACAAGCGATCTTCCTAGGGCCTTCTGTGGAACCCCGAGCCTTAAGCTTTAATGGTTTCGCTTTCCTGTCCACACTCACTGTGTGCAAGTCTAGTGTGGTCAGCGTAGCTGTCTCCACTAGAAGCAAGGCCTTTTTGTTGACTTTGTTTATTTTATACTTTTTTTTTTTAGTTTTGTTTTTTTGGTTGGTTTAGTCTTCGTCTTGTTTTAAGACAGTCTCACTGTATAGCCCCGGCTAGCCCGAAACCAGTCATCTTCTAACCTCCTGGGTGCTGGGGTGACAGGTGTGAGCCACTCACTACCCCTGGCACATTCCCTGCTGTTGACAGGATGACTCCGTCTAGTGGGGGTCACGTATGGTCCCCTTCCCCGCGGGGCAGTTGGAGTGCGTGCAGTCACGTCAGCTGCACACAGGAAACTGTTGTCTGTTGAGCGGAAACTCACGTTTTTATACACTTGGCTGTTAGTTTTCTTTTCAAGCCTGTCATCTTTGTTTTTGAGCCTTCTCAAACCAGCCATCATAGCCCTCAGGAGGTTGAGGCAGGAGGATTCCCAAGATTTAGAGCTCCACAGTGAATCTGTGGTCAGGTTGACCAAGTGTTCAGTGCCTGCCCTCCCCATTCTCTTCAGTACCAAAGGATTTGGATGTGACACCTGTTCAGCCTGTTCCTCTGCTGCAGGCTGTGTTGGGTCTGGTGTTAAGGAGCATGCCCTGGCACTCCTGACATGTCACAATGTATCTCCTGGTATTAGGGAAGAAAGCTCCATTCTGTTCCTACCCTCAGGTAAGAGTAGGAACCATGTGTACCTGTCCCTCACCCCAGGGCACTCTGCATGTCGTGAAGAAAGATGGTCAGCGAGGTTCTAGAACACCCAGAGGACACACATTTCATGGTGCCCTGATCTGACCGTGGACCACAGGACACTTTCCAGGAGTTAAAGACTGGAAAGATGCAGCATGGAATGCTGGCTCACACGGCTGCCAGTCGAGCCCAGAAAGAATTTGGAAACCAAGAGGCATACTTGTTTGTGAGAGGGACTATCTGATGTTGGGGATTTGCCTTCGAAATACGTTAGCGAGTAGTCTGAGTGTGTTGGAGGGGAGGGGCAGACATGAGCAAGGCTGGCCCAGAGTCACTCGGTGTTACAGTCAGTCATAAATACACAGGAAACCACCCCCTCTCTTTCTTCCCCTCTCTCTCAAGTTTGTTTTTCAGGAGAAATATTTATTGGTTACCCATGGGTCAAAGGAGAAACAGTAATGGGAATTGGGACTGTCTTAGTTAGGGTTTCTATTGCTGTGAAGAGACACTATGACCATGGCAACTCTTATAAAAGAAAACATTTAATTAAGGCTGGCTTACAGGTTCAGAGTCCATTGTCATCATGGCAGGAAGCATGGTGACATGCAGGCAGACATGGTGTTGAAAAGGAGCCAAGAGTTCTACATCTGGATCCACAGGCAGCAGGAAGAGAGTGGGTCCAGGATGCAGGATGTGGGTCCAGGGGTGTAGGATGTTGTTCCAGGATGCAGATGTCTTTCTGTGATGAAGGTTGGCTGTACAGGATGCAGGATGTGGGTCCAGGATGCAGGAGGTGGGTCCAGGATGCAGGAGGTGGGTCCTGGGAAGCAGGTTGATGGTCCAGGTATGCAGGATGTGGGTCCATGATGCAAGATGTGGTTCTAGAATGCATGATAGGGAACCAGGATGGAAGATTTGGTCCAGGATGC
Organism: Peromyscus eremicus; assembly: GCF_949786415.1. NCBI lineage: Eukaryota > Metazoa > Chordata > Mammalia > Rodentia > Cricetidae > Peromyscus > Peromyscus eremicus. Next base: position 125,074,706 of record NC_081420.1, read on the forward strand.
AGGATAGGGTCCAGATGCAGGTAATGGGGTCAGGGATGCAGCATGTGGGTCCAGGATGCAAAGGGTGGGTCTGCATAAACTGGGCCTGGCTTGAGCTTCTAACATCTCAAAGCCCACCAGTGACACACTTCCTCCAGCAAGGCCATGCCCCCAATAGTGCCACTCCTGGGGACCAAGCATTTGAACATGAGTCTGTGAGGACCATTTCTGTTAACACCACCACAGGGAATATTTTCACAATAATAAATAATAACATAACAGTGTTTCTGAGATGCAGTAAAAACTGCACTTGAAGGACAATCTGTAGCCTTAAAGAAAAGGGCTCAGCTTCAACAGGTTAAGAAAAGAACAGGGGCCCAGAGGTGGTGCACACTTTAATCCCAGCTCTCGGGAGGCAGAGGCAGGCTGATCTCTGAGTTCAAGCCCATCCTGGTCTATAGAGCAAGTTCCAGGACAGCCAGGACTATACAAAGAAACCCTGTCCCAAAAACAAACAACAACAAAAAGAAAACAGAATTAAACTGGTGGAAAGCTGGAAAAAACAAGTAAGAATCTGGTCCTGCAAACAGGAATTAAGAGATCTAAAACCAGACTCTCATATTTCATCCCAATAACCACTGTCGGGTTTTCCTGCCTCTCCCTCTTACTCTCCACTTTCTCCTTTCTAGACGACATCCAGGGTGAGTCGCCAGCTCCGTGTGGGACAGAGGAACCCGCCCGCACCTGCCCCAACGGGACCAAATGTCAGCCGTACTGGGAAGGGCCGAACAACGGCATCACTCAGTTCGACAACATACTGTTCGCTGTGCTCACTGTTTTCCAGTGTATCACCATGGAAGGCTGGACTGATCTCCTCTACAATGTGAGTGCTGGAGCACACAGGGTGACATGGGAGGGGAGTCCTGAGCTGGGTCGCCTTTGGAAAGTCCAGGGCAGAAGCTCACCGGCCTCTGGGCAAGCCCTGAGCTGTAGAAGTCCAGATAGTCCATAGACAGAACTTCCTAATGGTGCCTCGACCGGGTGCTAAATATGCTTTCAATGTGCAATCCTGAACTCAGCATGTGTAAAAGAGTGGGACTTTCCAGCCTGGACAATGCCATCCAGCCCTGGGCATGCCCTTCCCATGACATATGGAGTGTATGGGAGCCAGGGGTGACTGTGAGGATGTTGGTGTCCATGCTAAATTACCTAGTATCCCAAGTTCTTTGTCTAAGCTCAAATCCATGCATTTCCGTGAGATCCTTCCCTGTGTGTGAAAGTGTCCCCTTTCCCCAGAAGGCAGCTACCAGCACAAATGCGGCTGGAGCCTGGGCACACGCATTGGACTCCACACATCTACACAAGCCACTGGCAAAACAGAACTGTGAACAGCAGGGGCTGAGGTGCAGGGCGTGGTCACAGACCATGGCTGCCTCACCCCTTCTACAGTACAGGACAGACACCGGGTTCCAGAAGCCAGAGTATATTGGATTTAGTCACTTTGAAACACTTGGAAAGTGGCCACTCCACAGCCAGATCTGAAAAGGCACCCGTCCTGCCCTGCTTTCCTTCTGCTCAGTCACTGTCCCTCACCGTGAGCGCTCCTGTGCCTTGGCACATCTCCCCACTGCTCACTTACACCCGTGCGGTCGTCACCCCTCAGCAGCCGTGGGCCGTCGGTTGCAGAGCCCCTCCGAGACCACGGTCCAGGCTGCTCACAGTCCCTGTGTGAAATGGGGCGGAAGCTGAACACCTCCCCATTCTCTAAATCATAGTGTGCCAGCCTTTGCTACATTGGTGCTTCAGATGTGGTTTAAGTAAGCTGTGTAGCTCAGGAGCGTGGGCGAGGTGTGCTGAGTATGCTCAGGGCAGACGTGTGTTGATTCCTGACCACAGACATGGAGGACCGACCGCAGGAGAAGGGCCAGATCTATCTCCTGGGCTGGGGAGATGGTTTGGTAGAGAAAGAACTTGTCTCACAAGTGTGAATTCTCACGTGGATGCCGAATGTGTGTGGTGGCCTCCCGAGAACTGTGGTGCTCTGGAGGCAGAGATGCGATCCCTGGGCAAGCCGGCCAGCTAGACTAACCAGGTTCAAGTGAGAGACCCTGTTCAATAATAGAATGTACTCACTGTCAAGCTACAGCCTCTGCATGCACATACAGGCATGAGATGTGCATACACACATTGCACACACAGGCACGAGACATGTGCATACACACATTGCACACACAGGCACGAGACATGTGCATACACACATTGCACACACAGGCACGAGACATGTGCATACACACATTGCACACACACTGCACACATCTTTAAAAATCTGAATTGTCCATCTTAGCACCATGGGTCACTCTGCACATTTTCCACCACTCCTCTCTCATAACAATTTCTAGAATGTTCTTTGTGGCAAGACAGATTTCGTATACTTTGTGTAGCAGCATAGTGTTGTGTTCTGCTGCCGAGGTTTACATGCTCAGTCCCTTGGAGAGAAAGGTCAGGGTGCCTCGCCCACGACCAGGCGGTGCCCTGAGCACGGTTGGGTTTGTCGAGCTTTTGTAGATGCTGATGGAGTCTGAAGGATCTACGTTCCGGAAGTGGGATTACAGGGTCAAAGCTAAATTCATTTATAGAGTTGCTTTTTAAAAAACAGGACGAGGATGGGAGGATGGCTCAGATGAGAAATTACTTGCCACACAAGTATGAGGACTTGAGGTTGACCCACAGAATCCATGCAAAAAGCTGTAGAGCAACGCCCAGAGTTGTCCTATGACCTACACATGCATACACACAAACACATGTACACATGCATGTGATACTCAAATGCATACACACACAAACACATGTACACATGCATACACACACAAACACATGTACACATGCATGTGATACTCAAATGCACACACACACAAACATATGTACACATGCATACACACACAAACACATGTACACATGCATGTGATACTCAAATGCATACACACACAAACACATGTACACATGCATACACACACAAACACATGTACACATGCATACACACACAAACACATGTACACATGCATGTGATACTCAAATGCATACACACACAAACACATGTACACATGCATGTGATACTCAAATGCATACATACACAAACACATGTACATATGCATACACACACAAACACATGTACACATGCATGTAATACTCAAATGCATACAAACACATATGTTGCTGTTGGGCCTTATCTGCCTCAGACATACTTAGGCAAACACAAGCACACACATGCACACATGCGTATGTACACATACAGGCACATACATCTAATACATACACACATGCATACATATGCACACACTCGAATACACACAGGCACACACACAACAAATGCATGCATACATACGTACATATACAGTCATGCATGCACATATACATACAGCAAGATAGAGATAACCAAGTATATTGCAATTCTCATAAACTACCTTTAAGACAGATTTGTGAGTTGGATGTGCTGGCACAGAGCTGTCATCTGGGCACTGGGGACGCTGAGACAGGAGGTTGAGAGTGTGAGACCAGGCTGGGCTACTTAGAGACACTGTCTCAGTACAAGACCAAAGAAGGCTGGAGAGAAGGCCCGGAAGTTAAAAGTGCACAGCGCTCTTGCAGAGGACCTGGGTTCTTTTCCCCAGGACCCACACTGGGTGGCTCATAACTCCCTGTAACTCCAGCTCTAGGGGGTCTAATGCCCTCTTCTGACCTCTGAGGGAACACATAAGATGATAGACAGACAGACAGACAGACAGATAGATATAGAGGGATAGAGAAATAGTTTTTTGGGTTTTTTTTTTTTTTCTAAAACCATTATGGAGCGTCAGTAGCCATCTGTAGCAGCAGGTCATGTGGCAATGGGTCACATAAGTCTCATGGTTTCGTGGCAGTGCCAAATTTCAAAGACTTTGTGTAGCACTCTGAGACTCAGTGGCTCTCACAGTGGCCCCTGCAGCTGATGTGGTCATAAAGTGATAGTTTATAAGTAACTGAAATCCTCAACCTCCATGTTTGGCTCAACCTAACACCACCTTGCTGCCCAAAATTAGAGATTCAAAAACTGCCTTGTGCGTGGGCCTGGAGAGATGGCTCAGTGGTTAAGAGCACATATACTGTTCTTCCTGAGGACCTGAGTTCAATTTCCAGTACCCACATCAGGTAGCTTACCACTGCCTGGGACCCCAGCTCCGGAGGGATCTCACACCTCTGACCTCTGTGAGCTCTTGCATTCATGTGTACATATCACACACATACACACACACACACACACACACACACACACACACACACACACACTGAAATAATAAAAATCTTTAAAACAAAAACAGAAGCCTTGTGCCAAGTGTGCACGCCTATAATCCCAGCACTCGGGAAGCAGAAGCAGGTGGATCTCTGTGAATTTGAGAGCAGTCTGTTCTACACAGTAGCTGCAGGCCAGCCAAAGCTACATAGTGAGACCCTGTCCCAGGGAAAAGACAAAACAACAATAACAACAACCCAGCCCTGTGTTAAGATGTGTCCTTTTTTAATATGTGTTTTTGGTACCATCCTCTAGATGAGAAACTGAGACTTACAAGTGAGATTAGTCTGCTGAGTCTCCCGGACAATTTCAAGCAAACGGGATTCTAATCCAACGCTGGTCACTACTCCTTGCAGCCACCCCTCTTAGTCTTATTCCCCGTATGTATTTCTTCTGTTCGTTAACTTGCACATACATTCCGTCTCTCCTCTTTCCTCTCCCCTCCTCCTTGCTCTCTCCTTCTCCTCCTCTTTTCTCTCCTTCCTCTTCTCTGTGCTTTTCCCCATAAGCCTCTTTTACTCCATTTCTTTCCCTTGGTTAATGTCAGTGAAGAAACAGTAAAACTGTTTGCTGTCTGTTAATAGACTCACACCTCTTGACTAATGATCACAAACAGCGGGGATGAATCTGTGGCCTAAGCCTTTTCTCATTCACAGATACTTGTCCCATTTCAAATCAGGTGATTCTGGGGGACTGCCAACCACTCATTCATCCAACAAGCACTCATTGAATGCCAACTGTATGCAGCACCCTGTGAATGCCTACTGTATGCGTGTGTATTGGCAACGCCTCCTGTGTGGTGACATTTCAGGCACTGAGGAGCGGGCGTTCTAGCGGGTGAAACAGATGACTGTTAGATCAGACAGTGGGCACAGACTATTTTATGCTCAGTGTGACTCACACGGACAGAACCAGGCTGCACACCAGTCCGATTTTCACTTTCCAGAACCTTAGTCAGTAAGAACTTGTCTTGATAGCAGGAGGGTCTGAGTCTGATTCCCAAGCAAGGTACCCCATGCCTCAGCATTGTGGAGGCAGAGATGAGAATCCATGGGGCTAGTCTCACCTACTTGGGCAAGGCCAAGACCAGTAAGAGACCCTATCTCAAAAGAGGTGGACAATTGTCTGGATCAATGATACCCGTGGCTTCCCTCGCCCAGACACGCACATGAACATGCATACACACACATATTAAAGAAAACATGTAGATGTGGTGCACTTGAGATGGTGTGAGACAGTCATGTGACCTAAGGGCAGGGAGGCGCTCAAGGGTCACAGACTAGCCGAGAAGACCTGACAGAGGTGAGGGTAGCCCGTGGGTCTTCCCAGACGGACAACCCAGCCCAGTGGAACAACCAGGACAAAATCCCGAGGCGGGACTGCCCTGGTCCTTGTGAGCAACACTGAAGCCACACAGTGGGGGAGGGCAAGTGAAGGGAGAGAGGGAACCGAGGAAGCCAAGGTGCTGACAGGCTTCACAGAACAACGAACTGCTGCTTATCCAAACTGAGAGTGGATGGGGAAAGGACGCCCCCCGAAAAGTAACAAGTCGGGCATCAGTGTGTTGACACGTGTGAACTGGGCCTTTGACCTCCCTCAAGGTCACTGCCAAACCTGGGCTCTTCGTGGTCAAATCCACCGCATCTTTATCTCAGAAACTATGAAGTTGATTGTTTTCTTAAATTGAGGGTTTTTTCTTTTTCCTTACTTCCTCTCTGGCTTTTTTTTTTTTTTTTCTGAATGAACCAAGCTGAAGGAAAACAGAGGGAAATAAACCATAAGGCAGAGGCACCTCAGGATTTCTCTGGGACTTAGCCATTAATTTGCCTGAAGAGTATTTATCGAGTGCTCACTAAGCACCAGGCGCCACGCTAGGACTCAGCACCGTTCATGAGTCAGAATCCTCCAGCTCTTGAGGTCCACTGATTTTCAACATGAGACGGGGCACTGAGCGAGGCCAGAGTGACAGAAGTTAAAAACAGTCAGAAAGCAGGATGACGGGGAAGCCATTTTGCTGCGCACCTGTGTGCTGTGGTGCTAATAACCTTTCCTAGGGAAATAAACAGGCCTGTTCACTCCAGCTAGAGAACCTAGGAGAAGCCAAAAGAGCCATTTGACCAGGGTCCAGTTTGGCAGACCAACACATTTACTGGGCTTCCTCACAGGTGTCTGGGTGTGGAGAAACTTACAGAAACACGAATGAGGGGGATTACTTACAGGGCCCCAAAAACATGACATGACAGTGAGTGTTGTCAACGTCACCAGACCTGGAATCACCTAGAGACCCACCTCTAGGCATACCTGGGAGGGACTGCCTTTGTTTTTTTTTTTGTTGTTGTTTTGTTTTGTTTTTTCAAGACAGGATTTCTCTGTGTAGCCCTGGCTGTCCTGGAACTCACTCTGTAGTCCAGGCTAGCCTTGAACTCACAGAGATCCTCCTGCCACTGCCTCCCAAGTGCTGGATTAAAGATGAGCACCACCATTGCCCAGCTCGGGGTGGGAGGGAGGAACTATCTTGATGAAATTCTCTGAGGAAGAAAACCTCAGTGACTAACTACCAAGGGGAATAAACCATTCCTAGGCTGGGATCCTGCGCTGTATAAAAAGGGGAAACAAAGCCAGACGCAGCCCCTGACGCTCTGCTTCCTGACTGCGGTGTGGCGGCTGCTCCAAGCTCTTGCCTTGACTTCCCCACAGTGAGGGACTGGACGCTGAACTTTGAGTGAAACACTTTCCCCTTGGGTTGCTTTTGTTGGGAGGTTTTTTTTTTTTTTTTATCACAGTGACTGTTCGCATATAACATGTTTTCCAAAACAATGCAGTGTTGGGATGGTCCCAACTGAGAAGCTGATAGTGGGGGTGCTGGCCTCCTCGAGGGGTTCACCACTGGGTGAACTCAAACCTGGAAAGACTGTGCCACTCAGAGGCTACGTGAGGAAGCCGGGCACCAGGGCTTCCTCATGTCCTTTCCCTTCCACATGTCCTTTCCCTGTCCCTTCCTCCCACAAGCTGAGTGACTTAAAACAACAGAAATGTGTCCTGCCCTCACTCTGGGGCTGTCAGCAGGCCGTGACCCTCAGACACCTGTAGGGAATCCTTCCCGTTGCCCTTCCTTCTCTGCGTGTTCGTCTCTGTCCTGACGGCCTCCTTATGAAAGGACATTGATCACAGGATTAGGGCCTGCCCTGATGATTTGGGTGTCACTCCCAGGACCTGGGAGTTCCAGCTTAGACGCCCTTACGGGAGACTCAGAACCACAGGCCAGTGAGCATGTGAGTTTGCCTCTCTGCACTTCGGCTTTCCCACCTGAGGACAAATGGTTGTACACTCCTTCTTGGAATTCACAAGAGGATTTTGTCAGTTTCAGTAAGCCAAAAGTCCACGACTGTCACCCAGCCCTCAGGGCGTTCAGTGTGGACAGCTGCAACCGAGGCAGGGCCCCTTACCACCCTCCACCACCCCATGCCCCATATGAGCCATCCCATGTGACAGCCCAGGGCCCTTCTTCTAGCTGGCTGCTGCTGGCACTGGTTCCCAGAACTATATTTAGCCTGAGGAACTCGAACGAGAAGCTCTCAGCTCCACGGTGCCAAGAGGAACGCAGAGCCATGTGCCTTCTGTCCAGCACATTCCAGTGACTCTTTCCTTCTTCAGAGTCCTTCAGAGCAAAGCACTGGGGTGCCAGACTTGGCAGAACAGGCTGTGGACTAGGGTCTTGGATATTCGTTTTCTCCAGAATCCTGTCTGCGGCTGTGATTAAAAGTGACTTTTTGTTTTAATTATTTGAGTAAATACATTAACAATAGATATATCTAATTATTTCCTCATTTTGCAGAAGAGAGAACTCGGCGTCTTATGCAGGCCAGTGCTCTTCTAAGTACTCCCAGCCCTGTTTTAACTTTGTTACTTTTTGGACAGGGTCTCACTATTCGGTCTGGCTTGCCTGGAATTCTCTGTGTAGACCAGGCTGGGACTGAAGGCAGGTGGTTAGTCTTTGAGACAGTTTGTGCTGCCTAGGTTGACCTTGCCCTCTTAGGCTCAAGTCATTCTGCGTCAGCTTCCAGTGTAGCTGGGGCCACAGGTACCTTCACACCATAGCTAGTTAGCCTTTTCTTTGCGTTCATGCTGTTTGGCTACAGAGTGTAACATGCTATTGTGTGACACTGTTCATGGAAAGATGTAAACAAACATCTACCCACTTCAGATAGCGATCCAAAGTCCAATTTGGTGAACCAGTAAGTTTTACTGGGGTTACTTACAGGAGTGTGGATGAGGGGTTACTTAAAAGGAACAAAAATGACTCAAAAAGCACACCCCAGCAATGGTGACAGCTCACAAAAACTGGAGACCTTGAATGCACTGTACCTGCAGCCAGGTCAACAGTTAGGAAACGCTCTCAGGTGGCTCAGTGATCTGAATCTCTCCCAAGCGACTTGTCTGATCTCTGCTTCTTCCAGACAGCTCAGTGTGTCTGAGAGTCTGTCCACAGCCCTTATGTACACTTGGGGAGAGAGGGGCCTAGTGAATCTGGTTAGTTTCAGGAGCTTCCTAAAGCTTTTGAGTTGTTTACTTCCTGAAGTTAAGGAGCTTCCCTGCAAGGTGGAATGTTTCACCTCCCCTTAGAACATCCTGTGTCTATTAAGAAACTTCCCTCTGAAGTGGCTGGTTTTATCTTAGAAGAATATACAACATGTATATTTTGTGTCTGGCTAGGAGTCACACATGCATGTCGTCTGTGTGTGGAAATTTTCACTTGGTGTTGTTCAGGTTCCTATGGCAGCCTGTCATCAGACAAAATTCCACACCTGTACACTGCCTCCTGCTGATAATGTTCTAGATTGTTCACAGCTTGGGGCATTCTTCTGGTGTTCAGTGTGAACATTATTGTGCATGTGTGGGTGAACATAGCTTCAGATTCCCATTGGGTAACCATCTGGGAGTGGCATGGCTAGGGATTGCTGATGCACCCACCAGTTTGAGTAGAAACTGTTATTTCTCAGAGTGCTCTGTCCTCTCAAAATTTATGTTATCTTTGTGTGCTGGTGCCTAGCTGTCATCCCAGGCAGCAAGATCAAGGATTAGAGGCCAGCCTGGACTCCATTATGATACCCTTCCTAAGGAAACAAACAGGTCTGGGTGTGTGATTCAGTTCTAGAGTACTTGTGTCACATGCACAAGGCACTAGGCTTCATCCCCAGCATCACAAAAACAAAAGCAAACAATGACCAATCATAGTGAAAATCTTACCACCACCCACAGTAGCTCAGTATGTGTCTTAATTTGGAAATAGTCACTGCACATGTAATTTATTACATTGGGGTCAGTAGATGTCCCTAAACCAATATGATTGATGTCTTTTTGAAAATGGTAAATATAGCCACAGACACACATAGGAAGCAGGCCATGTTAAGATGAAGGCAGAATTGGAGGTGGGTGACACAGGATGGCCAGAAAAGTGCCAAATGCCTGGAAAGAAACAGGAAACAGATCCTCTCCCAGCCTTCAGAAGAACCAACCATGCCCACAAATTGACCTTAGAATTCCACCCTACAGACCTGTGAGATAAATTTCCATTTTTAAAGTCCTCCAATTTGTGACTGCAGGGCACTAGTATATTATAGTGCCCTTATGTCAGCAGGACCTGAAAGTTCCAGTTGGTCCATAGCCTCACCAGTGACTTTGATGTCAGTCTTTCTCATTTTAGCTATCTTCCTATAATATTTGTGCTTACTTATAAAGATGAGCTTTTAAAGCCACACTTAATAGTCCCGCATTTCCCAAGTGCTACAGGTGATCAACCACTGGGAGGATCCGCCATCCCTAGACTGTAGGAGAATCTTCTCCAGGACACAGGTCAGGTCCACAGCTTTGGATATTCAAAACCCACACCTGGCACTCTGTGACTCTAGGCTGGTTGTTTGTCTTTCTCAGTCTTCATTCCATGTTAAAAAAAAATGCACATGGTGATTACACAGGGCCTCTTGAAGAGGAGACAAGTGAATTAATATAGGTGATATATTTAGAGGAGGACAGGTACATAGTAAATGCTCACTTAGTGCTCATACCACTCGTTCCCTACAGCCAACTCTCCCCTTTCCCTCTCATCCGCCTCCTTCCCTCCCTTCTTCATCATCTTCATTTTCTGTCTTCATCTTCTTTTCCTCTCATTCTCCTCTTTCAGTTTTCTGTTCTCCATTTCAAGAGTACTCTATCTGCGACTTCTCCTCCCTGCAGAATTAGCTGGACACTTCCTAGAGATGGTTTTGTGTTGTTCTGATTCTCATCACATTCCAGGGAGTGGAGGAGATACTTGAGGAATAGGCTTGTGGCTCTGAATTCACCAGACTCTGTAGCCACATGCGTCCTCTAAGGGGAAATGGTAACTGTGTAAAGACAAGTGTGGGATCTAGGGATTCATCCCTGTCTACATTTCAGTGGTGTGTGTGTGTGTGTGTGTGTGTGTGTGTGTGTGTGTGTGTTTCCTTCTCATTTCAGACTCAGGTCCAAAATCCTCTTAGGCATCACCTCAGCTCCCAGATGCCTTGAGAACTATGTGTGACATGAGAGAGCTTTGTCACCTGGTGGTACCTTAGTGATACTCCCACCATCTAAACTTTACTCTCTGTGTCCCTCACTTGGCTTCCAGAGTACCGGGATTCTACAACAACATTTGAGACAAAATCACAGGAGACGTGAAGCTAACCCTGTTCCTCTTCCTCTGTCCCACTTGGGCCTGCCTCCCATTTCACCTGGTTTTCCTCTTTGCACTCTGCAGAGCAACGATGCCTCAGGGAACACTTGGAACTGGTTGTACTTCATCCCCCTCATCATCATCGGCTCCTTTTTTATGCTGAACCTTGTGCTGGGTGTGCTGTCTGGGTAAGTCTCTGCTACTCCGCCCTCCATCCCACTCTTCCTTTCTGGTCTTCAGTCAGCAAGACTCTCACTAGCAAGCCAGCTGCATGGATTGTATACTGCTAGGGTCAACTAATGAGGAAGCTCTTATGAGTTTTATAAAACCAATACTTTGGGGGGCTGGAGAGATGGCTCAGTGTTTGAGAACACTGGCTGCTCATCCAGAGAACCCAGGTTCAGGTCACAGCACCCACATGGCAGCTGATAGCTATCTGTAACTTCAGATTCGGGAAATTCAACACACTCTTCTGGCCTCCATGGGTACTATATACCTGTGGTACACAGACATACATTCAGGCAAAATATCTTTACACATAAAATAAAAATAAATAAATATAAGAAAGAATAATTTAAAAAAAAAAACAGTACTTGGGGTTCCTTCTTTCATGATAATAATCACAGCACACAACCCATGTGTGGTGGCACAGGTTTGTGATCCCAGCATAGGCAGCTAAGACAAGAGGATCATCAGATCCAGGTTGTCCTGGGCTTTAGAAATAAGAGATGGATAAATGGCTCAGTAGTTAAGAGCACTAGCTGTTCTTCCAAAGGACCTAGGTTAACCCAGATGGCCATTAACAATCATCTTTAACTCTAATTCCAGGGAATCCAACTTCTTTTGACCTCCAGTTACCAGGCACATACATCGTGCACAGACATACATGCAAGCAAAACACCCATACACATAAAATGCAATAAAATAAATATTTAAAAAATAAATAAAGTAAATAGCAAGCTATGAAGCTATGTGTGTTGACTCACACATATAATCCCAGCACTCAGGAAGTTGAGACAGGAGAATTGCCACAAATTTACTTCATAGTCAGTTCCAGGCCAAACTGGATTACAGAGTGAGACTGTTTGGTTTTTACCAAACAATATGTGTGTGTGTGTGTGTGTGTGTGTGTGTGTGTGTGTGTGTGTGTGTGTACACAAAATCAAACATGCATTTTCCTTGGGACTGGAGAGAGGGCCCAGCAGTCAAGCTTGTTTACCGATAGGCTGGTCGTGTTGATGCACGTCTTTGATCCCAGTACTCTGGAGGCAAAAGCAAGTGGATCTCTGAGAGTTCAAGGCCAGACTGGTATACATGATGAGACCCTGTCTCAAAAAGGGGAGGGGGCTGGAGAGAGAACTCAGCAGTTAAGGACATGGGCTTGGTTCCCGTCACCTATATGACTCACAACCATCCAGAACCAGTTCCCAGAGGTCTGATGCCCTATTCTGACCTCCTCCGGCACCAGGCACATACCTGATGCTCGTACGTACATGCAGGCAAAACACTCATGCACATAAATCTAAAACATAAGGAATGATTACTGCTGTTGCAGAGGACACAAGTTCAGTTTCCAATGTCCACACTGGGCAGCTTGGTTACCCGTAGCTCCAGCTGTAGGGAATCTGACACCCTCTTCTAGACTCCAAGGGCATCTGCACAAGCCTGGTACACACACACACACACACACACACACACACACACACACACGTAAATAAAAATTATAAGTAAGTATGTTAAATGCATTCTCCTAACACAATGGTCCCCAAATCCCAAAATTACTTTAATTAATAAAAAAAAACTTAATTATAGATAGACTTTGTATTTCTCACCAAAGAAGTGTGGGAGCTCCTAATGCAGCTCCATGCTGCCAGTAGCAACCTTGGATTCTTCCAGGTTTCTACTCTGAGATCCTTACCTAAGGCTTTTGTTGGCAGATGGTTGATATCTCAAGATTACTGCCTGATACTCAAAGATGCCTTCCCTGTGGTCCAAAGACGAGAAAGGAGAGCTCCTGACAGAAAGGGGGCTGGACGGGTGTAACAGAGTATTCTGCAGGAGGGAATCAGATCCAGATGTGTGGGAACATTGGGAAGTTGTGTGTACTGTCAGAAAAGCCAGCCCTGAAGGATTAGGATTGCCTCTTAGAGGACTTACTTCTATGTTGAGAACCCACTGCCCTTCATCGAACCCCCAAACATACATGGCCTCTTAAATTTTTCCTAACAACAGAATCTGTTTTTGGTTTTTTTGGCTGGGGAGTCAAGAGAGTGGTGTTTTGTTTTTTGTTTTTTGTTTTTTGTTTTTTTCAGTTTGTTTGTTTTTAAGACAGGGTCTCATGTAGCCTAGTCAAGGATGACCTTGAGTTTATGATTCTTCTGTCTCCATCTTCTGAGTGCTGTGATAACAGGCATGTGCTACCATGCCCTGTTTATGGTGTGCTGGGGAGGGAACCCAGGGCTCTGAGCATGATCAACAGGTGTTTACCAATCAAGTAACATCACCACCAACCTCTGGCTTCTTTGTGATTCTGCAGAGAGTTTGCCAAAGAAAGGGAACGTGTGGAGAACCGGAGGGCTTTTTTGAAGCTCAGGAGACAACAGCAGATTGAGCGTGAGCTCAATGGATACATGGAGTGGATCTCAAAAGCAGGTGAGGTCCTTTCATCCTGGGGTCCAGGGATGGACATCTTGGGCCATGGACAACCCAGAGTCACACCTGCACTTTGAGGAGGCCTAGGGAGGGTGACCATGTGAGAAGAAAGAAGAACCAGACTGCTGGCCTCAGATTTCAGCAGTAAGAATCCACAGCAGAGCAGGGCCTGTGGTACACACCTGTGGCCAGCGCTGGGGGCTCTTGCTGTGACAAGCACCATGACCAAAAGGCTTGACCTTAGCTTACACTTTACAGCCTGTCGAGGAGGGAAGTCAAGGGCACATGCTTGGGGCAGAAACCTGGAGGCAGGAACTGAAGCAGAGGCCAGGGAGGAACCATGCAGGAACACTGGCTACTGGCTTGCTCTCCACACTGCAAAGCCCAGGGACCCAGGAGCTCCTCCATCCACGGGGTTGGGTGCCTTGGCAGTCCCTGTCTGGTACCAAAAGCCTGGAATGTTCCTGGAGAGCCGTTTGTCCTCAGTCAGGGATGGGAGCCCGGAAATGCTGGCTCTGATGTCAATGAAGGAATTGGCAGCAGCAAATGAAGAAAAGATTGACTCCTATGAGAGAGAAGGCCAGATAACCTCCCTCCTGACACCCCTTTGCTATCTGGGCTGCTACCCTACTCTTCCCACACCATTTCCTCAAGCGGGGCTTCCCACTCAAATGATAATAATTTGTGAGTTATAGAACAAGTTGACATAAAAACCAACTGTCACGTGAGGCTGAGACAGGAAGGTTATGTTTGAAGCTAACCTGGGCTAGATAGTGAGACTCACCAAAAACAGAAAAAAAGGAAAGAAAGAAAAGCCACTTTGAGATGAAGTCTTTGTTTGTTTGTGTTTTTGAGACGGTCTCACGTAGCCCAGACTAGTCTCAAACTGGCCAAGGAGGACCTTGCTTCTGCCACACCTGGTTTACCCTGGTCATGTTTTAAACCAAACATGGGTGTATGTCCCATCTCCAACTCTTCTCAGCCCTGCACATCACCTGTGACTCAGTTTCCATAACTGTTAAATGAAGGTAATGAGGGTGAAGTAATCCAGTGGCAATCTGGGTGATTGGCTTCCGGACCCCATAGACGCTAATACCAGCAAATACCCAGGCCCCACACAGAAAACGACTGTTATACCTGTACGACCTTTGCACCACCTCCCGTGGGCTCTTCTGACTCACAGTAACTTAGTGCCTAAGGTAGCTGTGTATTGTCAGAAAATGACAAGAAAAATGGCCATAAATGTTAGGTATAGATGTACTTGGGTTTTTTTTTGGGGGGTTTTGTTTTCTCTTTGGGGGCCCACCACCCAGCTGCCAAGTAAATATATGGAGACTTATTCTTACTTATGAATGCCCGGCCTTAGCTTGGCTTGTTTCTAGCCAGCTTTTCTAACTTAAATTAACCTGTTTTTCTTCTTCTACATTTTACCTCTGGCTTTCTACCTTTCTTTGTTCTATATGTCGTTCTCCCCTTCCTTCTCCGTGACAGGTTGAGTGGCTGGGTGACTGGCCTCTGGCGTCTTCCTCTCCTTCTCCTTTTCTCGATCCTCCCTCTTCTTTTTTCTAGATTTCTCCTCCTATTTATCCTCTCTGCCTGGCAGCCCCACCTATCCCTCTCTCCTGCCTACCCATTGGCTGTTCAGCTCTTTATTAAACCAATCAAGTATTTTAGACAGGCAAAGTAACACAGCTTGGCAGAGTTAAACAAATGCAACATGAAAGAATGCAACACATCTCAAACTAATATTCCACGACACATAGATGCAATTTTGTCTAAGTGTTTCAGGTCTATATTGGGTTCAATCCATGGGGGCAGAACTCGTGTCTGTGGGGAGAGGACCACCTGCCCACAGAGCTGTTGAGGATTCAATAAGACAACCAAGCTGAGATGCTCAGAGCAGCATCTGACAGTCAATAGGTCTATACTTACTTACCAGGCGCCTGCTCTGTGCCATGCACCACTCTACACACTGAGAATGTGGCAAATCCCTGCTGCTGGCTAGTGAGAGACAAGGCTCCACACCAAGAGCTAGGAAGCAAAACAAGACGGGCAGGAAGGCACACGCTTGTCATCTCAGCTCTGGTTGGTGAAGCCGGAGGATCAGGAGTGCGAGGCCAGCCTGGGCTACACAGTGAGACCGTCTCACACAGAGAATAGGGAGGAGAAAAGGCAAGGTGGCTGGTAGGGAACATCTGGGGTCAGGTGGACAGCTAAGGTCACCCTGACAGGAAGTGAAACGCGGCTCTGGGGATGCCGAGTGGGAGAGAGGTCGGAGAAGGGGAAGGAGCAAGTGCAGAGGCCCTGGAGCAGAAAGAGAAAAAACTGGTGTCCCTGGAGAAGAGCGAGGGAGGGCAGGGGGGCAGGCCAGATCGTGCAGGGCTGGCAGACTGAGGTGAGCTGATGCTGCTACGGTAATCCAGTTGTAGTTGTAACAAAGTACCTGAGGCAGACAACGACGTGAAGAGGCGAACATGAACAGTTTCTGAGTGTCTGTTACTTTCTCCTTGCTATGATAAAAGCGATTTAAGGGAGAATGGGCTTATTTTGGCTCACATCTCCAGAGCGATAGAGTCTGTCGTGGTCGGTAGACATGGCAGCAGGAAGGGGAGGCACAGGGCAGGAGCAGGAGGCTGGCTGGGTACATGACATTCACACTCAGCAAGCAAGCAGAAGCAGAACAAGATGTGGGGCTTGGCTGTAAGCCTAAAGGCCCACCCTCCAGTGACTCACTTCCTCCATGGCAACCCTCCCAAACACTACCACCATCTGGGGACCAAGGGTTCAAATGTTTCACATCTGACCACAGAACTAAGGTTCAAGGTCATGGTTCCAAAGGGACTCAGCCTGGTGACGACTCTGGATCTGTGGTGGACATGGTGGAGCTGGGACAGGCTTGCCCTGACAGTTGGCTTGTGCAAAGAGCTCAGATGTCCCATGAGAGCCTTCTTAACTCCTTCCAAGGACTCACATCGTATAACTTAAGGACCTGCCTCTTAAAGTCCCGCCTCCCCAAAGCACTGTCCCACAGTGTGGAGCCCAGCTATGCCTAAATCATATCCAGACTACTTCTGCTGCCAATTGTACCCTCTGCTAGGTAAAGCCAGGAGGCAGGAAGCCGCTAAATGCCTGGATCAGGCTGGTTGGACTGTACTGTTAGGCGGGGGCGGTGAGTGTGGCCAGGGGTCCTTTCTTCACAGTCCTTGAGGGTCAATACCCTGGAAAGCCCTTCAGGCAGGACCTGAACTCTGTTCTTCTCCTCAGAAGAGGTGATCCTCGCGGAGGACGAGACAGACGTGGAGCAGAGACACCCTTTTGATGGTAACTGCTCTGAGCCCAGCATGAAGGCGGGTCCCAGGGGAGTGGGGGTGGCTGGAACTGGGCACAGGCGACTGGTTCTAGAGGGTGTAGTAGGCCAGGCCAGGAGGATATGAGACTGGGCTGTGTAAGGAGCTTTGAGTGATTGAGGAATGGACCTCTGGGAGGAATTTCAGAACCTGGAGGTGGGGTGGGGGTAAGGGTGGACAGTGGTGGTGACAGGTTCCATTCCTGACTTGCCCTTTTCCCCTTGAACTGTGTGCCCAGCATTTTTTTCCCTTCCATAAAGTAGACGTAATAGGGCTGGTGAGATGGCTCAGTGGATTAAGGCATCTGTGTCCACGCTTTAGTGGCCTGAGTTCCATCCCCAGAACCCACATGGCAGAAGCGCGCACACACACACACACACACACACACACACACACACACACACACACTCCATAATGAGAGGAAGAGTTCCATCTCCTGGCTGGAGGTCAGACTGGTGACAGGGCACTTGCATGAAGTCCTGGTTTCACCCTCAGCACAGCCACGAGAGAGAGAGAAAATAGATGAGTGTCCACCCCCACTGTCCCTGACGAATATGGTCCACTCCAACCAGCCAGAACCCCGCAGCTCCTGGCCCTACCTGCCAATGTGTGCGGTTCAGAGGAAGCAGTAGAGGACAGATGTGAATCCGGTGCAGTGTCACAGCTGTATGAAAATGTCCTGCTATGGCGGGAAGTCTGGAGAGATGGATCTTGTTAAGAGCTCTTGCCGCTCTTCCAGAGGACCCGGGTTCCTTTCCCAGTACCCACATCAAGTGACTCAGGACACCTGTCTCTCCAACTCTAGAGGATCTGACCCCCTCTTCTGGCCATTCCCGTGCACTTGATTTCCTCTTAAATCTTTTCTTAAAAACCAACTATTTCGTGTAGCAACAAAAACAATTAGGAAAAACATTTTAAATAGCAAGATGACAAAAAGAAATCAAGAACCCTGGGTCTTTTATTTAGGAGTAGAAAGTGACTCCCTGTGGGCGTTCCAGGTCTCTGTTAGAGCGTATATCCGCTGGCAAGCCTTGGCACGGGACAGTCGCCCCAGCCCCAGCCAGTCCAGCACATGCGTGCTAGGTTAAGGATGGACTATACCTCCTGTCCCAGGACTTCTAGGAAGTGAACCCTGCTCTGAATTTTAAAATAGACCAGAGCCAGCATGGTGATGTGCACCTGTAATCTCAGCACTCCAGAGGCATAAGCAGGTGAATTCTGTGAGTTCCAGGGCAGCCAGGCTACGTAGTGAGACCCTATCTCAAAAAAACAGATGGGACTGGAGAGATGGCTCGGCAGTTAAGAGCACTGGCTGCTCTTCCAGAGGACCTGGGTTCAATTCCCAGCATCCACATAATCGATCATTATAGACCTTCTGTAACTCCAGTCCTGAGGAATCTGACGCCTTCTCCTGGCCTCTGTATGCACTGTACATGTGTACTACACAGACATACATATAGGCAAAGCACCCGTGCACATATAATAGTAATTGTCACTTAAATAATAAAAACTGACCAGATTGACAACAGTGTTTCTGAGCCTGGACTTTGGACTGAGGCTGGACAGTACTGGATACTTGTGTGGACCCCCTGCCTTCCCCAGTGGTGGCTCGCACATGAGTACAGTGGGCATGCTGTGGACCAGTGGGCACGGCAGTCCGCTGTGTCTGCTGCCACCCTGGCATAAAAGGGTAATGCCGTCTTCTCTCGCCATGTTTCCCTTGTTGGAGCTCTGCGGAGAGCTACCCTGAAGAAAAGCAAGACGGACCTGCTCAACCCTGAGGAGGCCGAGGACCAGCTGGCTGACATCGCGTCTGTGGGTGAGTGCCACCTCTGCACCAGTCCCTATCCGTCACCCAGGAATGGGAGGCTGAGCCCTAGAGCTGGGCGGCTGGGTGTGCCGGAGGTACGTTATGATGAAAATAGCGACCTCACCCCTTCTGCTTTGGTGTTTTGGTTTTGTTTATCATACCTGGCTGGGTCCTGTCTCCTAATATTGTAATGTCTCAACTAAATGAGCCCCATAAATCTCTTTACTGTAGGCATAAGTCCAGACTTTAATCATTTATATCCAGCTCCAGCAGGCTCCTAGTTACCTTGGCTAAGTCCATTATAACTGAATGTCCATACTCCGAAATACTCTGCATCGCAGGGTGTGGTGACGCACACCTTTAATGTCAGCACTCGGGAGGCAGAGGCAGCTGGATCTGTGAGGCAGAGGCCAGCCTGGGCTAGATGTTGAGCTCCCGGCCAGCTGCACTACACAGTGAGACCCTGTTTCAAAAACAAATAAACAACGAAACAAAAACCTCTGCATCCAAACTGTTTCAGACTCTAGGCATTTCCAGATTTAGAAATATTTCCATATATATATGAGTCGTGTCTTAGATGTGGGACCAAAGTCTAAACAGAACATTTATTTATTTCTCATACATAGACACTAAAGGTCATTTTAGACTCCTTTAAAAATGCTTTTGTATGATCAGGTGTGGTGGAGCATTCATTTAATCCCATGACATGGATCTCTGTGAGTTCCAGGATAACAAGAGTCACATGGTGTGACTCTCTAAAGAATAGTATAATAATAATAACAACAACAATTTTGTGGGCAGGCAGGATGGCTCAGCAGGTAAAGGTGCTTGCCACTAAGCTTGATGACCTGCGTTAGATGCCCGCGGTGAAAGAGAGAACCAACTCCACACGTGGTCCTCAGACCCCCACCCTCTCTGCACAGTACACATAGACACGCAGTAAAGAAATTACACTGTATTTTGAAACACAATTCTGTACAGGAAATAATGTAGATGTTTCCATTTTTATTATTTTGCTGTGTATGATGTGTTGGGGAGGTCACAGTGCTGTTCTGGAGGTCAGAGGGCAACTCTCTGGAGTTCCGAGTCTTGCCAGAGCTAACAGGGACTTTTCCACACATGGTGTTGTATGTAAGGTTGCACTGGTATGCTCAGATTAGAATGTCGGTCTGGGTCACTGGGTGCTGGGTGCATACTGGGTGCTGAGTCGGGATGGGTGCTGAGTCGGGATGGGTGCTGAGTCGGGATGGGTGCTGGGTGCATACTGGGTGCTGAGTCGGGATGGGTGCTGAGTCGGGATGGGTGCTGGGTGCATACTGGGTGCTGAGCTCAGCACAAGACAGAGGCAGAATTCCCACCCACGTGAAAGTTGCCACCCAGTGAGAACACACAATGAAAAGAGATTTGGGGCTGAGGACGGCTCAGTCAGCAAAGTGCTCGCCTCAAAAGCAGGAAGTTCAACCCCAGAACCCACAGCAAACCTGGACAGAGCAGAGCACTTGTAATCCAGCGCTGGTGACAGGGTGGCCAGCCAGTCTAGCCACATGACTGAGTCCAGGCCAGTGAGAGACTCGACCTCAAAGGAGGTGACAGGTTCTTAAGGATGCCACCTCAAGCTGTCCTCCAGCCTCCACACAAATGACCACGCACACGGACACAAACCTGAACAGCAAACACACACACACAAGCATGCACATTAGAGAGAAGGCTCAGAGGTTAAGAGCACTGGCTGCTCTTCCAGAGGACCTGAGTTCAATTCCCAGCAACCACATGGTGGCTCACAACCATCTGTAATAAGACCTGGTGCAGGCATACATGCAGCCAGAACACTGTATACTTAATAAAATTTTTTTAAAAAGAACAGAAACAAAGGGAGTTATAAGACAGATAGTCAGACAAGGGTGCTCGCTGCCAAGCTTGACCTGAGTTTGACCCCATGTGGTAGGAAGGAACTGTCCTCTGACCTTCACACACACACTGTGGCATATGTGTGGCCTCTTCCAAACAGTAATTTAATTAATAATTTTTAAAAATTTAAAACACATACTAGAAAAGAATTATATTAAAAAAGAATAATGGCGCTGTAGAGGTGAAGCCCAGTCTTGGCCCACTCTGACGTGGTAGAGCATGGTCAAGGAAGACTTCTCAGGGGAGAGGACATTTCAGTTGAGAGCTGAAGGCTTGTGTTGGAAAGGAGTCTCTTCAGCAGTACCACTGGCGAGTACAGTGGCCAGGCTTCATAGGCACTGGGGATGTTTGGGAGAGCAATGGAGGGGTTTGTGCATACACACCCCTCTAGTCTCACCCACATCACCATCTCTCCTCTCAGAACTCTCTGGTCCCTGAGGGTGGCTCCACCAGATGATACCGCCTCCTTGCCAGTTCCTCCGATGAAGAACCCTGCTGTGCACATTCACAGTTACTCCGCACACCCGATGGGCGTGCTCCTGGGGATAATTACAGGATCAAAGATATGAATGGCTTCCCAGCTCCTTACTCCCTACACCATTCTCCACTTGAATAACAGGACGCTCATTCATGAACTTGTCCAAGACACAGATTCTCAGTGTTCCCCATTCTGGCTGTTCACATTCCCTTTCCCAGTTAAGGAGTTTTGTAATGCTGTTTTTAAAGCTTGTTTTCAATTTCCGGTCCAAACACACTTTGTTTATAATGACTGTTGCTTCTGCTTCCATTTGTGGGCACACCTGGTCGTGTCCTTTGAGAAGGTGTTGGTCAAAAATGTGTAGACTGAAGTTTCTCAGTCCCACCCAGTCCTGCTCAGGCAACAGAAGTTTTCTTGTGTCCCGCAGCCTCTTGGTCCCAAATAAACACAAAGAGGCTTACTATTAATTACAAACTCCCTACTCTGCCCTTCCTCTTCCCAGCATTCTCCTAGTCTGGTTGCTGTGCCTATACTTCCTGCCTGGCTACTGGCCAATAAGCGTTTTACTAAACCAATTCAAGTGACAAATCTTTACGGTGTACAAGAGTGTTACCCACAGCACTAATGTCTGTTTTTGCTTCATGCATTCAGTCAGGTGGCCTTAAGGACTCCTTTCTTTCCTTCCTTCTTTCTTTCTTTCTTTCTTTCTTTCTTTCTTTCTTTCTTTCTTTCTTTCTTTCCTTCCTTCTTCTTTTTTTTTTTTACATATATGATCTCACTGTGTAACCCTGGCTGGCCTGGACCTCAGAAAGATCTAAATGCCTCTGCCTCTCAGTTTCTGGAATTTAAGGTATGAGCCACCACACCTGGTTCTACTTTATTATTATTATTATTATTATTATTATTATTATTATTATTAATTATTACATTTGTTAGGGAATAGAGAGCTAGTCAGAGAGTTAAGAGCACGGGCTGCTCTTGCAGAGGACCAGGGTTCAATTCCCAGTACCCACATGGCAGCTCACAATGCCCTGTAACTCAGGGAAATCTGACGCCCTCTTCTGGCCTCCCCAGGTACTCAGGGCACACTTACACACATGCAGACAAAACACTCACACGCATGAAGTAAAAATAAGTCTGGCCAGCACGCCTTTAGTCCCGCCCTCGGGAGGCAGATGCGGGGGTATCTATGGGTTTGAGGCCAGCCTGGTCTACCTAGAGTTTCAGGTCAGCCAAAGCTACATAGTAAGACCTTGTCTCAAAAAAAAAAAAAAAATTGTGTGTGTGTGTGTACATGTGTAGGCATGCATGTCACTAGACATGTGTGGAAGCCAGAAGACAACTTGTGGAAGTAGGTCTGTCTTTCCATCATGTGGGTCCTAGAGATCACCCTCCAGTCATCAGGCCTGATGGGAAGCACCTTTACCTGCTGAGCCATCTTTCAGGCCCCACTCCTGCTGTGTCCTGTCTTGATAGACAAGCATCTTGGTTGATGCTGCTGTGTATGTGGGAGCCCAAGTTGAGACCTTGTGAATTAGAGAGGAGTCCACTCAGTGAGTTTCAGGTCCTCATCCTTAGTTCTGATAGACATAAAAAGGTGATCTAACCCCATGCTGACAAGGATGAGGGGGAATGACACTCTTGGATGCTCATGGTGGGGCCGTAAATCTGTAATGTTCCTGGTTTACTTATGATACATCACTTAGCATTACTTAACTATAGATCAGTTCCTTGACCTACTGTTCATGTGACTTTTATTTATTTGCTTGCTTTTGCGGAGCTGAGGGCACAGCCCAATGAGTGCCTTGGGAGCCCAGCCTCCCACTCAGCTCCATCTCTGGCCCCTTCACCAACTGTCAGTTCTTCAGAAGTGACTTGCTGTCTTGTGCAGGAGGCGTGATCCCAGTGACTCTGGCAGGATGGCTTCTGTTTGAATAAATAAGAGCAAGGGCTGGAGCTGGGCTCATAGGGGGCGCTTGCTCAGAATGCACAAGGCACCACAAAACCAAACAAATTTAAAAGCCACTGAGGCTGGGAGATAGCTCAGGGGGTAAAGCCTTGCCTTGCAAGTGTGAGGACCTGAGTTTGAATCTCAGAACCCATGGGAAGCCAGAGTTAGTGGCATGTGTCTGTAATTCTATAGTGAGGTAGGAGGCAGATGCACTCCTGGAAACTCAAAGGCCAGCCAGCTGGCAGTGAGCAACAAAAGACCCTGTTTCAGTGGGCATGGTGGCACACACCTCTAATGCCAGCACTGGGGAAGCAGAGGCTGACGGGTTTCTGTGAGTTCAAGACCACACTGGTGGGCTGGAGAGATGGCTCAGAGGTTAAGAGCACTGACTGCTCTTCCAGAGGTCCTGAGTTCAATTCCCAGCAACCACATGGTGGCTCACAACCATCTGCAATGAGATCTGGTGCCCTCTTCTGGCCTGCAGTCATACATGCTGTATACATAATAAATAAATAAATCTTTAAAAAAAAAAAAAAAAAAAAAAAAAGACCACACTGGTGTACTTAGTGAGTTCCAGGCCAGCCAGGGCTACATAGTGAGACCCTGTCTCAAATAAACGACAAACAAAAGTCCTTCTCAAACAAGGTGGAAGGTGAGGATGGACACTCAAAGTTGTTCTCCATATATGTACCATGTATACATGTATGCTTCATACATTCACACACAAAAAAAAAATTTTTTTTTAAAGAAAAGCCAACGTCTTTCCACTTTCTAAATGGACTCCAAACACAATCTGTGGTCTGATATTCTGTGGCAGGTTCCATCCAGGCAGTAAATCTGCCCAACCACAAAGGAGGCTTTGAAGCCCATGCTAACCCCTGGCTTCCTAGATCACCCAGAAGGCGTGGCTGGTACCCCCAACGCTAAGGAGGAATCTGCAGCTGTGGTTCTTCACTGGCCCCACTGTGCTGCCAACCAGCCGATGAGCATCCCACAGCAGGCGGGCTTGCTCAGGAGAAGCTGGCTGCAGGGCGAGGAAGGGACCGGAGCGGGTGCCTTCGAGAGCTCCGTTGTAAGATGTGGACAGACTGGAGTAGTGTATTATATACTTTTAAATGATTGGAGGGCTGGGAAGATGCTCAGTGGCTGACGTCCTGGCTAGGCTAGCAAGCCCAAGGACCTGAGTTTGATCCTCCAAGATCCATGCACAAAGAGTTGGGTGTGCTGGTACACGCTAATAATCGCTGCCTACAGAAGGTGGAGACAGGTGGATCCCTGACTCTCTGGCTAGCCCGTCTAATCTAGTAGGCAAGTTCCAAACCTTTTCTCAAAAAAAAAAAAAGTGAATGGTACCATAAGACCTCTGGCCTCCACATGCACACAGACATAAGAATTCACTAACATGTAGGTATGCATACATGTATGGGCGCCCACATGAACACATGCGCACACAGTTGTGCACACGCACGCACACACACACACACACACACACACACACACACACACACACACAGAGACCTGAGAGATTTGTACATGCTCTTGCGAAAGAAAGTATGTGAGTGTATTGACTTTCTGTCACTGTGTGCCCACAGTAGCTGAGGTAATCAAGTTGTAAGGAGCAGAGGTTGATTTGGGCACATATTTGCTGGTTTCAGTCCATGTCACTCACTGCTGTTCCTTTGCAAGGAGAAGCACTCACTGCTCTCATCCTAGCAACAGGGAGCAGAGAGAGAAAGGTGGGCCCAACTCAGGGCAAGAACTCAAGGCAGGAACTGGTGCATGAGCCGTGGCGGAATGCTGCTTACTGGCTTGAGCCTCTGGCTTGCTCAGCCTGCTTTCTTACCCACCCTAAGACCACCTGCTCAGTGGTGGCACCACCCACAGTGGGCCGGGCCCCTCCCTCCCACACCAATCTCTTAAGAATATGTTCCCACGGACTTGCCTGCAGGCCGATCTTACGGAAGTATTGTCTCAATTACGAGTCCCTCTACCCAGATAGGTCAAGGTTTCTGTTGAGGCCCCATCTCATGAAGTGCCCACCACCTCCCATACGCTAGAGTCCGGAAGCATTTAAGATGCAGACAGTAACAGTGATACACACAGTAACTGGCTCAAGCTACCACGCCTCAGCGTGGACATGCTTCAGAACCACCTGCAGAGGCTGCAGACGGCACAGCCGAGCACGCTCGCTGCCCTTGTGAGACTGGGTCCATTCCCAGCATGCGCACAGGGCAGCTCACAACAGCCTGTAACTCGGGGGCCTCTGACATCCTCTGCTGGCCTGCGTGGATGGGCGCACACATACAAACTGTAGTAAATAATAATAAAAAAAAAATCCAGTTGTGCAACCCACCATAATTATCTTCAGTTTGTATCTACTTGTACAAAATGTAATTATTTTTATAAAAATAATTAATTTTAAAAGGTGGGAGCCGTGACTCAGTGTTCACTTACTGTGTGTGCCTACTGTGCGCAAGGCCCTGAGTTCCATTCTTGGCACTGTCAAAAAGGGAAAGAAAATAGAGCATGAGAGGAAAGGGAAGCCCCTGCAGGGAGAGGTCTCCAGTCAGTTATTACATTTGGGGCCTGGAGAGATGCTCATGGTTTAATGCACCTGAGTTCAGTTCCCACGCCCACACAGGTAGCTCATGGCCACCAGTAACTCTAACCCTCTTCTGGCCTCATGAGCATCTGTATACACATGGAACACACACACACACACACACACACACACACACACACACACACACACACCACGTGAAAATAAATACTTAAAAGCAATTATTACATTCCCTTTAGATTTTTTTTTTAAGTTTGGTGTATGTGGTGTGTGTATCATGTGTGCAGGTGTGTGCACCCTGCCTGCATAGAAGCCAGGGGGGATCCCGGGTCCTGTCCTATCACTGACCTGTTCATGTCTGTGTGGAGGCCGGGGGTCAGCCTGAGGCGGCATCCTCAGGAACCCTGCCCCCTCCTTTGAGATCAGCGATTAGGCCAGACTGGCTGGCCCACGAGTCTCCTGGCACCAGCACTGGACTGCAAGTGCTCTGCTCTGTCCGGCTTTGTGGGCTCTGGGCTTGAACTCAGTAGGTCTTTGTGGGTTTGGAACAAGCGCTTACTGACTGAGCCGTCCCTTCGTCCCAAATCTCTGTTTAATGTGTAGTCTCCTTGAGCGGCACCTTTCACATGGTGGGAATTCTGCCTCTGTCTGGTCCCCAACTCTGTGCCTGATAAGAGCAGGACCCATGAACAGTTAGTTCCCCAGTGACCCTCAACTGAGTGCTCCTAATCTGAGCATCTAAAATGCACCAAGCTCCAAACAGCCACACCATGCTGCAAGTGGGAAGTCCATGTTGATCACCTCCTGTCACCCTCATCCTGGAGGCCTTGGGAGCATTAGCTCCCACAGGGGACTTGCAGCGTAGAACCCTGCTCCATCGTGTCCTCTACGTGACCTCCTGTCGCTAGGCTTCCTCACCGAGGGCATCCTGAGTCTCACTTTCTTCATGCTTTTCCCTGGCAGGGTCTCCCTTCGCCAGAGCCAGCATTAAAAGTGCCAAGCTGGAGAACTCAACTTTTTTTCACAAAAAGGAGAGAAGGATGCGTTTCTACATCCGCCGCATGGTCAAAACTCAGGCCTTCTACTGGACCGTGCTCAGTCTGGTAGCCCTCAACACGCTGTGCGTCGCCATCGTCCACTACAACCAGCCGGAGTGGCTCTCGGACTTCCTCTGTGAGTGCTGCTCCCATCCACTCGCTCCCTGCTGGCCTCTGCTCCTCTGGCCCTTCCCCAACCCGCCCTGCCTGGGGCCCTTTCTGCAGCTGCAAAGGGCCCCACAGCTGCTACCACAGTGGAGCTGCCTTAGACTGGTGTTAGGAGACCTGAGGCATCTGAGCAAAGACAAAAGGGTCCTGCCAGTGACCACCGCTGCCCCTCTGCCGTCCTGCAGACAGTGACCGCTCTGCCCCTCTGCCGTCCTGCAGACAGTGACCGCTCTGCCGCTCTGCCGTCCTGCAGATAGTGACCGCTCTGCCCCTCTGCCGTCCTGCAGACAGTGACCGCTCTGCCCCTCTGCCGTCCTGTAGCCAGTGACCGCTCTGCCCCTCTGCCGTCCTGCAGACAGTGACCGCTCTGCCCCTCTGCCGTCCTGCAGACAGTGACCGCTCTGCCCCTCTGCCGTCCTGCAGACAGTGACCGCTCTGCCCCTCTGCCGTCCTGCAGACAGTGACCGCTCTGCCCCTCTGCCGTCCTGCAGACAGTGACCGCTCTGCCCCTCTGCCGTCCTGCAGACAGTGACCGCTCTGCCCCTCTGCCGTCCTGCAGACAGTGACCGCTCTGCCCCTCTGCCGTCCTGTAGCCAGTGACCACCGCTGCCCCTCTGCCGTCCTGCAGACAGTGACCGCTCTGCCCCTCTGCTGTCCTGTAGACAGTGACCGCTCTGCCCCTCTGCCGTCCTGCAGACAGTGACCGCTCTGCCCCTCTGCCGTCCTGTAGACAGTGACCGCTCTGCCCCACTGCCGTCCTGTAGACAGTGACCACCGCTGCCCCTCTGCTCTCTCCCTCTTCTTCAAAGTGTTAAAGTCAGAATTTGCTCACAGAAGGCAGGGGCTCTACCACTGAGCCACGCCCACAGCCCCACACTGGGGGATTCTAGGCCCCTGCCTCCCACCCCATCTTTGTTCAATCTCCTTCTCTCTTCCTATTCCTCTTGCCTCCCATCTGTCTGGGATGGGACCTTTATAACAAATGGGAACATGTCTTAGTTCCTCAGGGGATACCAGGACCCTCAAGGTTACGTCCTCTGGACTCTACCCATTTCAAGATTTGCCTAAACTGAGCATGGGACTGGAAAGCGGGAACCCCCAGGACTGGAAAGACTCTAAGGATAATCAACAGAGAGAGTGTGAGGCTGACAAGGGTATGGATGGCCTGGCTCTCCCCTGGAGGCCCCTTGAGAACTACTAAATCTTTTGTGCCTACTGGCTGCCTCCTCCTGGAGCTATTAGCTTTCTGACCTGTTTGCTGCCCTTGTTCAAAAGTAGCCTAGGATAGCTATAAGGGATGGCCATGCCTTTGACCTAGAAAGGCCTAAATTCTAGTCCAGGGGAGTGTTTGCTTGAACCTTTGTGGTCCCCAGGCCTGCTGTCTGACCCCACAGGACACCCCAAGGGGACTGTCCTTTCTCTGTGCCTGCCCTGCTTCCAAGCTGCGCACTTGCATCTGGTCCCTCCGGAGCCCTGTCAATGAGGGCTCTTCTCGTTACGACCTCTTCTTGCAGACTATTTTTACTCGACTAGTTTCCTCCGCTAATCATCTTGCAGTCTGTCCTGGTTAAGGAGACAGGGGATTAGAACTTCCTGCCTGGAGGCTTTAGTGTCTCTAGACATTTTTCAGTTAGCCCCATTTTCCAGTTAATGAAAAAGGAGACAGGAAGGTGAAGGGACTTTACCCAGGTCATACAGCGTGCAAGGGATGAAGCCAGGATTATGGATACAGGCAGCTGTGTTCCTAAGTCTAAACTGTGTTTGGTGATGGAGTCCTACCCGCTAGGCAGATCTGGACTATCGTCCATTGATCAGAGGTCTGCAATCCTAAGGCATTCTGTAACAAAGAGTGAAGCAATGTGACTGTAAGGGGTAGCTTAGTTTCAGAGAAATCCAGACCAGAGCAAGTGAGCACCTTGGAATCGATGAAATGTGCGTCTGGTCTCAGGATCTCTCTGTACCTGGTAGAGGGTGGGTTCTCCTGGACCCTCCAATGCTCTCGTGGTGTGTGTTACTAGCTCCCATGTTCCCATGGTAACTAGGGAGCAAGCATCTCAGAGATGTCTGTCCTCACAGAGCTGCCCCTGCTGGGCCTCAGAGGACCAGATGTCATAGGCAGATCTGCTTCCCTAGCTGCTCTGTCCCAGACACTCAGGGGTTTCTCCCCAAAACAGGAAGCTTCAGAGAATCCTACAAATCAAGGGAAGTTGTGACAAGGAATGGCAAAGAGGGGTTTGGAGTAATTCGTTCAAAGCAGGGCCTGGCTAGGGTTCAGTCAACCCACACTGTAGCAAAACAGCTGAGGCTGGTGATTTAATATCAACAGACAATTCCTTTCTTGAATTCCTGGAGCATTCTGCACATGTATGGCTATACCCGAATCCCAGTTAGTCACTTACTAAATGTAATAAGCCACACAGGGATGTATCAGTCAACACAAAACTAGGCCTGTAGCAATATCCTTCACTCAGCTCTCCTCATCAAACCAGGGTGAAAAAGAGAAACTGAGGCCCATGGGAAAGAATCCTCATATAGCTACCATTGGCCATGATACACAGAGAATCATCTCTACCTCCCTGCCTGCCAGGGAGCCACAGGAGAAAACGCAGAGGCAGGAGGTCTTCCCCGTGGCCTAATCCACACCTCTTCCTTTTCCTTCCAGACTATGCAGAATTCATTTTCTTAGGACTCTTTATGTCCGAAATGTTTATAAAAATGTACGGGCTCGGGACGCGGCCTTACTTCCACTCTTCCTTCAACTGCTTTGACTGTGGGGTGAGTACCGAGTGTTCTCGGCTCTTCCTGACGGCAATGGCTGCTACCTGGGGACTTCACATTAGAGCGGAGGGAGCCGGATGTGGGTCATGCCTTCAGTCCTAGACCTGAGTCTGAGACAGAATTGTGAGTCAGGGGTAGCCTGGGCTGCCTAGTGAGACTCTGAAACAAAGTAAAGGTGGAAGCAGAAGGAGGCTGACGTCACCTCTGGACGTGAGGTGAGTGGAGAAGGAGAGGGGCACCGAGGACACCCAGCTGCCGTCACCCGGCAGGGACAGTTCAGGCTGACTTGGGAGAGTGCAAGTGGAGAACCAGCAGCTGTGTCGTGAGCTAATTTCTGTCTTAAAAACTCAAGGCAGCTGGGTGGTGGCACACACCTTCAATCCCAGCACTCGGGAGGCAGAGGCAGGCAGATCTCTGTGAGTTCGAGGCCATCCTGGTCTCCAGAGCGAGACCCAGGACAGTCACCAAAACTACAGAGAGAAACCCTGTCTCAAAAAAATAAAAAATTTTAAAAAAAAGGTTACAAATCACCTAATTCCATTTCTATGAAGAGGCCAAGGAGGCAGATCCAAAGACAGGAAGCAAGTCAGAGATCATCAGCCCTGGGACTCAGGAGGGGAAGGTGGGTGGGCCATCTCTGAGGCTGCAGGCTGACCTGGAGTTGTACAGACAGTAGGCGCTTGTGGATGCCTCTGAGCTGTGCACCCAGAGGGCTAATTTTGTAGTGTGTGAGTTTCGTGTGTGTGTGTGTGTGTGTGTGTGTGTGTGTGTGTGTGTTTGAAACTGTTTCTCTCTGTAGCCCAGGCTGGCCTCCAACTCCCAGTGATCCTCCTGCCTCAGCCTTCCAAGTACTGGGATAGCAAGCATCTAGGTATATGTGAGCCTTTACTAAATAAAAACATAGAGGTGAAAGATGAGTTTTGGGCCCACCGTCTGGTAGTCACTTTGACAAAATACCTGACAGATGCCCAGGTGTGGTGGCACACACCTTTCATCCTAGCACTCGGAGGCAGAGGTAGATGGATCTGAGCTGGAGGCCAGCCTGGTCTATGGAGTGAGCTTCGAGACAGCCAGGGCTACCCAGAGAAACCCTGTCTCAAAAACAAAACCTGACAGAAACAACCTAAGGGAGGAGGGGGGTTGACCCCCAGGGACAGACCTCCTCCAGCCAGGCCCCACCTCTTAACAGCTTCACAGCCTTCCAGGAAGCCTAACCCTGAGTCTGTGGAGACCTGCCCGATAGATAGATGTTCCCTGCGGGGTGGACCTGGTTCAGGCCCTGGGAATGGGTGGGAGTCCTGAGGCCAGCCGTAACCTTGAGACTGAGGTCTCTATTGTAGGTCATCATTGGGAGCATCTTTGAAGTCATCTGGGCCGTCATAAAACCTGGCACATCTTTTGGAATCAGCGTGTTACGAGCTCTCAGGTTATTGCGTATTTTCAAAGTCACAAAGTAAGTTTTGAGGTTTCTTAGCGCTCTGATGAGGGGATGAGGAGGGCACCCTGCCCAGCGTGCATATCCCTGGTCTGATCCCCACCTTGGCTTCTGTCGGCAGGTACTGGGCATCTCTCAGAAACCTGGTTGTCTCTCTTCTCAACTCCATGAAGTCCATCATAAGTCTGTTGTTCCTCCTCTTCCTGTTCATCGTTGTCTTTGCCCTCTTGGGGATGCAGCTCTTTGGTGGCCAGTAAGTACTGCCTGACATCTTAGACATCTCGCCGGGACTCCTACTCAGCTTCCATGGCATGCCCACCACAACCTGGCCCCTTCAAGCTGACCTCCATCCTTTGACTTGCCCTCAAGGACACGAATAGTTATCTAGGGCAGTGGGCTTCTGGGTACCAAATACAGTATCGTCCTGGGGAACAGAGATACTCTAGATGTTACCATGGGAACCAGAAGCTGAACCAAGCCTTCAGAGCAGGAGGGCTAACATCCAATGTCCTTGCTGTCCACAGGTTTAATTTTGATGAGGGGACTCCTCCCACCAACTTCGACACTTTCCCAGCAGCAATAATGACTGTGTTTCAGGTATGAACTTCCTCAGCCCTGATGCAGGCCCCCAACACAGGACGAGGGCTGCCCAGGAGCATCCCTGAATTTCTTTATTTCTTCCCTTTTCCCACTGTTTTAATATGCTTGTTTTTATTGTTGCTGGAGATGTAGCTCAATATTAGAGCATTTATTTAATACATATGAAGCCCTGCATTCTAGTCCAAGTACACACACACACACACACACACACACACACACACACACATACACAGGAGAGAGGATAGCTTGTCACTTGTACATCCCAAGAGAGTATAGGATGCCCTACAGGACCACATAGGAAAGCATCAGGGCCAGTTGGGGCACCAAAGAGCCTTGTTTGTGGTTTTCATGAGGAGCACATAAAGTGGAGCATCTGCCCCCTGCTGTCGTGACTGGAGGAGGACTCTGACAGAGCTGTCAGGGTAAGCTGTTCTATATCAGAGCAGTGGCCAAATTCTTCCCTATCTCTAGGAATTGGCTTCCCCAGGGCAAAACCCTCACTCCAGGGTCTGCAGGGCCCTAGCTACTTCAGTATCAGAACACAGCCAGTAAAGCTGGCTGGGCATAATGCACGCTGGACTGTGTCAGCCCAGCACTTGAGGCTGGGGCAAGAGGATTGTACGAGTTGGTCATCTTCAGTGCATCATGAGCTTGGGGTCAGCCTGGGCTACATAAAACACTGTTGAAAAAAGAGAGGAAGGAGGGAGGGGGAGAAGGGTGGAAAGGAAAGAGAACTCAGGGCAGTGGCACACACCTGTAGTTACGGTACTTCAGAGGCTGGGCTGGAAGAGCCCCAGTTCAAAGCCAGGCTGTGAGACCCCGCCCAAAACAAAAAGGGAAAGGCCTGATTAATACATCTGCCTATCTTGGAAGAAGGGTCTCCACATTTTCCAGGATTAAGGAGGCTTTCCTCCTCTTGGAGCACCTACACTGAGGCTTGCAGACTGGCTGATCAGAGATCTCTAGAATTATTCAAATTCATTTTTTTCTTTGGGAGAGAAAGGAGTATATAGAAAATGTGGCCTCCATCCTTCCTTTTCTTAAGGAGGCTGCAAGGTAGACTTGAGAGAGGCCAGCTATGAAGCAATGTCCTGAGCCAGAGAATGGATGATTGACAGGGCCAGGCTCCAAGGGGGATACAGTTCCCCAGGGACACAGAGCATTGTCTTCAGACACTGCTGATGGTCATACCTAGTTGGGTGGGCAAATGACATTGGCATCTGGTAGCCAGAGGCCAGGGATGTTTAGCAGGGGCAGGGCACAGGTTGCTCCTCCCAGAAGATGACCTACCCCCTGACCAACAGTGCCAGGAACATTCCTGGCCACAGTAGAGGAACATTCTAGAATTTTTCCTATTTCCTTCATCCTCAGGAGACTATGCATAGAAGGAAGGGAACTGGAGTGTGTTTTTCTTTTTAAAAGACACAGGGCTGGGTCTGGTGATGTATTTGGGAAGCAGAAGCAGGTGGATCTCTGTCAGTTTGAGGCCAGCCTGGTCTATATAGTGAGATCCTGATGGGGGAAAAAAGCTCCATGGACCAATGAGATGCCTCAGTGGGCAAAGGTGTTTGTTGCCAAGCCTGACAAGTTGGGTTTGATCTCTGGGACTCACAGTGGAAGGAGAGAACTGACATGTTGTCTTCTGACCTCCACACCAGCACGTGTGTCAGTGTGCACACATGTGTACACACACTCTAAATAAATACACAAATGTAATTTAAGTTTGAAGACAGCCTAGGTCATATAGAGAGACTCTCAAGGAAGAAGGGAGGGAGGGAGGGAGGGAGGGAGGGAGGGAGGGAGGAAGGAAGGAAGGAAGGAAAGAGAGAAAAGAAAGAAAGAAGAAAATGAGTGGTTAATAGCATGTACTGCTCTGAGGGCCTGAGTTCAGTTCCTAGCACCCACGTCGGTGGTTCACAACCACCTGTATGTAAGTCCAGCCCCAAGGGATCTGACACCCTCTTCTGGCCTCGGAAGACATCTACACTCATATTCAAACCCACATGCAGACACACACACACACACACACACACACACACACACACATAATCAAAAACAAAATGTCTTTTAAAAACAGAGGGGCCAGGCGGTGGTGGCGCACGCCTTTAATCCCAGCACTTGAGAGGCAGAGGCAGGTGGATCTCTGTGAGTTTGAGACCAGCCTGGGCTACAGAGTGAGTTTCAGGAAAGGCGCAAAGCTACACAGAGAAACCCTGTCTCAAAAAACAAACAAACAAAAATTAATTAATTAAGTAATTTAATTAAATAAAAATCAAAGCAAAAACAGAGAGAAAACTTTTTAAAGGCTATGCGATGATTATCTATCTGGGCGGGGACTGTGCCACAGCAGAGTGCTGACGCCATGTGCATGGCCCTGGGCTCAGCACCACACACACAGCAGTACATAAGATGCGGCAGCACCACTCCCCCCCACCCTCTGCTCTGCGTGGGAGCTCCTCCACCAACCCCCCCCCCCCCCGTCCTCTGCTCTGCGTGGGAGCTCCTCCACCACCACCACCCCCCACCCCCCGTCCTCTGCTCTGCGTGGGAGCTCCTCCACCCCCCCACCCACCCCCACCCCACCCCCGTCCTCTGCTCTGTGTGGGAGCTCCTCCACCCCCCCCACCCCCACTCCCCGTCCTCTGCTCTGCGTGGGAGCTCCTCCACTTCCCTCCCTGGCCTCTAATCGGCTGGTCCATCCTCTAGGTCAACTTTTTCAGCCCCTCTGAGTGAGATTGTGGTGTGTCTGTCTTCCTGTGCTGAACTTTCATGAACTCACATCACACAATCTTTTAAAGCATTTGAGCCCTGCTCAAATATCTTTCTGGAGCCAGGCATGATGGCACACGACTGTCATCCCAGCACTGGGGTGTGGAAGCAGGACGGTCAGGTGTTCAAAGCCATCCTTAGTTATTTGAGGAGTGTAAGGGCAGCTAGCTACAAAGCCCTGCCTTCAGACAGACACACACACACACACACACACACACACACACACACACACACACACACACACGCCTGGTATCCCCTCCCCCTCCTCCATGCTCATCAGTGGGACTGATGCCTTCCGCTCCAGCTGCTCACTCCAGTGTGTGACCTGACTTTGTACACTGTCACAGGAGCAGTCCTGGGTGAGTAAACACCTTAGCTCCCTGGTCTCACAAGGCTGAACCCCAGCTGTCCACAGTGGAATCTTGCTCCATAATTTACCCCTAGGCAAGTGCCCTGTCACTGAACTACAACATCCCCAGCCCTCCCTCCCTCCCCCTCCTCCCTCCCTTTCTCTCTCTCTCTCTCTCTCTCTCTCTCTCTCTCTCTCTCTCTCTCTCTCTCTCCTTATACTAGCAGGAACCCCACATCATATAGGCTCCACCCTCATGACCCCATGTCACCCTGGTTACTTCTCACAGGTCCAATAACCATGCCAAATGACGAGCTAGGTAAGGATTCTGCCACTGAGCTACATCCCCAGGACCCCTGCCATTTACAATTGTTTGTTTGAGACAGCATCTTGCTAAATTGCCAAATACCAACTCCCTGGGAGCTGAGCTGGTGCCCTGACCCCTTCAGCCCAGAGCAAACATTGTGTTACATCAGAGAAGACAGGATTACAGCAAGCCAAGAGACACCCAAGTCCCCTATTCCCCACAGCCAAGCTGAGAAGCCCGTTACAGGCACCGAGACGGGAGTTGACGTGGGGTCAGTGAAGACCTAGGCTGGGGTTGGGCTGCGGGATCGTGGCTGCAGCTGTGGCTCCGGTGAGCTGAGAGGGTTGGCTGTGTGTTTGTCCCTGTCTTTCAGATCCTGACGGGCGAGGATTGGAATGAGGTCATGTATGATGGGATCAAGTCTCAGGGGGGCGTGCAGGGCGGCATGGTGTTCTCCATCTACTTCATCGTCCTCACCCTCTTCGGGAACTGTATCCTCTATGGAGACCGGGGACAGACTGGGTGTGGGTGGAGGAGGAGGGACCCAGATGCCCAGGCTCCGGGCCGTGCTTCATCCCTGCTTTCCCTGACTCGACACACAGACACCCTGCTGAATGTGTTCTTGGCTATCGCAGTGGACAATCTGGCCAATGCCCAGGAGCTCACCAAGGTGGAGGGCACAGTAACCACCTGCTCATGGCAGATCATGACAGCAGGGGTGGGAGGGGTGTGGGGGCGGGTTCAGGGCTCTTGGTGGGGATGGGAGCACTGGGCACCTCTTCTGGAGCCATGCCATCCCTGAACAAGCCAGTTTACAGCCCAGAAGGGGAAGGGGATATCAAGGTGGCTGCTGAGGACAGATAGCCAGCTGCATCCAAGGGCTTGAGGAATACGGAGTTCCAGGGTAATGGGCACCACTACCAACCAAAGGTGGGGGCAAGGAGTGACTTGATAGAGCTGTGGGTGGAGAGCCAGACCTCTGGAAACCCAGAACCACGGCAAGGCTCAGATGCAGTGACCAGGAATATACTTCCCACTCCGCCCTCCCTCTGGCTTCCATATGGAGCCTACCAGGGGGCAGTTGATAGGAGGCCAAGAGACAGGATGCACACAGGTCAGGGGCTTGGGAGGACAGAATGGGTCTGAGGGCATATTTACCACCTGTGACCATGTGCTGAGGACCTGGCCAGGTGAAATGCCCTTGGGCTGGCCTTCCAAGGGACAGCAGTAAAGAACTGTGGTGCTTTGGGTGCCAGGCACTGCTCTAGTCTTCCTTTGAGGGCCAGAAAGGCAAAGTCCCTTGTCCACGATGGTATGACAGCTACAGCCACTACATAAAGCATCATGCAGCCAGCATGGTGGTACATGTCTGTGAACACAGAGCTGATGCAGGAGGATTGCAAGTTTTAAGACCAGGCTATACTACATAGCAAGAGCCTGTCTTCCTTCCGAAAAAAACAAGTATATACATTCTTACTCCACAGGTGGGGAAACTGAGGTCAGGGAGGATAGACGCGTGTCCCATACACCAGGAACTGAGAGTAAAGACAGAGCCCTGCAAAGGGGAGAGAGAGGAGATGGGGCAGGAAGAATTTGGGAGTGGGAAGAAAAGCCGCCTGGGTGAGGTCAGGCCCAGGTTTCACTCATACTCGATGACAGTGAGTTATCTAGGGACATCACTTGCCCCTCAAGGCAGCCTAGGTGTCACCAGGTCCCCATCAGTCAGGCAGGCACAAGAGACAGGAGGTAATCCTGCTTTCAACAGCACATCTCACGCCCCCTGGTGGGCAAAGCCCATGAACAGCGCTGGCTGCCAGGTTATGCACTGTACAGAGGGAAACTGGACAAGGTGATGAGGCTGTGTGCCCAGGGATGGGTGCCATCTGCCTGGGAGAAGAAACCACAGAGGAGGCACTCTGTGCGATCTCAACATGGGTGTCAGAGACAGAGGCATCTTTGCGGTCACGGATGGCACTACAAAATTAAAAAGATACACAATGCTTGCAGGCAGGGTCTTCCCCTAGCTTCAGCTCCACGGCCTCATCCCCAGTGCCTTAGAACTCGAGACACTGGGGCTGCAGGGGTAGGGGCTGCCAACCCTCCATCTGTTGGCCCTGGTAGGAGGGAGGGAGGATTTCCCGGGCCCACCTCCGGCAGGGAAAAGCGGAAGTCTCCCACCCCAGGCACAAAGCCAAGAGTTCAGCCACCATGAAGCTGGCTGGCATGTGTCGCCATAGGCCGATCCAGCCGTGAGCGCATCCAAGAGGCTGGCATGGGAAGACAGGCCAGCTACTCCAAAGGGAAGGTGGCCATTCCCCTGCAGACCCCAGTCTTCCCCTTCGTCCACTGGACACACGTTTCACACAGTTGTAACCCTCCAGCAAGGGAAGACACTGAGCCCCACTTTGCACCTACCGTTCCTCATCCAGTAACCACACATCGGGCACCTACAGGAAGCACAGCCCTGGCCTAGGAGCCGAGGACATAACCGTGAATGAAGCAAAGACCCTGGCCTGTTGGAGCAGGAATTCAGGCTGTAGGGACAGGCCAGAAATCAGACACATTTGTAAAACCAGTTTATCAGATGGTTCTGAGGAGAAAAGTGCAGTGGGGTGAGTCATGGAGTCTTCGACGTTGAGATGTTGAAGAAGGAACAGGGAAGTTAAGAGACTTGCTGAAGGTCACACAGCAGTAAGTGGAAAGGCTGGGATTTGAACCCAGGCTGGCTGAATCTGCAACTTGTGGTTTTCTCCACTGCACATGAGATATATGAGATACTTAAATCTGAGTGTGCTACGTACCCTCCCAGGTGCTTGCTGAAAATGCAGATTCCGGGAGGCAGCCCTGGGCTGCAGGTGCCACCCGGGGCCTGAGAACCTGCGTTTTCGGTGGTGCTGGGGTGGACGTTCCAAGGACCTGGTTCTAAACTATGCTAGGCACGGTGCCAGGAGAGGGGACACCCCGTCTCCTTGCCACTGACAGATTTTTAAGGTGGAGGTTACTCCTGGCGCCAGAAGAATTCAGAAGGTAGGGGCAGCCATCCTGCAAACCCGCCCCAGGGCTCCTCTTATTGGTGGGTTTGCTTTTTCTGTTTCTTCCTTGTTTTCTCTGTGTCTTTCCATTATTTTTCTTTCTTTTTTTTCCCCCCTTGAGATAGGGTCTCACTTCATATCCCTGGATGTTCTAGAACTCACTCTGTAGACCAGGCTGGCCTTGAACTCATAGAGATCTACCAGCCACTGCCTCATAAGTGTTGGGATTAAAGGCGTGCACCAGCACATGGGCCTTTGATGGTTCTTCTGAGTCCCCAACCATCTAGGCCATGGACTGACGCATAGAGCCCCCCACTCTCCCCCGCCCCATCTTCCTGCAGACAGATCTTACAGACCCCAGCTGCCTTCCCTGGGCTGTTGACAGTTGTGGTTCTGCCTCTGGAGCTACCCCATGTTTAAGGGAGTTGGTTCTGAGCATTTAAACAGCTTGAAAAACACAGAACACCCACAGACACAGGACTAGGGGTGCAGTGACTGCTCTGTTCTAGCCGGCACGGGCACAAGGCCTCAGGGTCCATCCCCAGCACCAAAAACGAAGTTGGGGGAATGGAGGTAGGGGAGCCAGGCATGCTCGCACATGCCTACTATTCCAGCACTGGGGAGCTGGGCCAGGACAATCTCAAGTTCCAGGCCAGCCTGTAGACAAGGGGGTGGCAGTACATTGCACTCTGACTGGGGACCTTAGTTCCAACTGGTTAAGGTCCAGGCTAAACTTGTTTCTCAGTACTTCAGATTTCTGCCTCTGGCTGGCAGCAAGGTGGGAAGCGGCCCCCAGGCCTGTTCTTGTGAGCAGGAATCCCATTTGCTTTCTAGGATGAACAAGAAGAGGAGGAGGCAGCCAACCAGAAACTGGCACTACAAAAAGCCAAGGAGGTAGCAGAAGTGAGTCCCCTGTCTGCGGCCAACATGTCTGTAGCTGTGTAAGTGTCCCCAAGCCTCGGGTGCCACTCAGGCAAGGATGTGGGGAGGGCTAGGGTGGCCCCTAACTGCTGGGCCTGGGAGAGGTGCCTTGGCCCTCTCACGTACTTTCACTCAGTATTTAGTGAGCATCTACTGTGATAGTATTTAGTGAGCATCTACTGTGATAGTATTTAGTGAGCATCTACTGTGATAGTATTTAGTGAGCATCTACTGTGATAGTATTTAGTGAGCATCTACTGTGATAGTATTTAGTGAGCATCTACTGTGATAGATAGTATTTAGTGAGCATCTACTGTGATAGTATTTAGTGAGCATCTACTGTGATAGATAGTATTTAGTGAGCATCTACTGTGATAGTATTTAGTGAGCATCTACTGTGATAGATAGTATTTAGTGAGCATCTACTGTGATAGTATTTAGTGAGCATCTACTGTGATAGTATTTAGTGAGCATCTACTGTGATAGTATTTAGTGAGCATCTACTGTGATAGTATTTAGTGAGCATCTACTGTGATAGTATTTAGTGAGCATCTACTGTGATAGATAGTATTTAGTGAGCATCTACTGTGATAGTATTTAGTGAGCATCTACTGTGATAGTATTTAGTGAGCATCTACTGTGATAGTATTTAGTGAGCATCTACTGTGATAGTATTTAGTGAGCATCTACTGTGATAGATAGTATTTAGTGAGCATCTACTGTGATAGTATTTAGTGAGCATCTACTGTGATAGATAGTATTTAGTGAGCATCTACTGTGATAGTATTTAGTGAGCATCTACTGTGATAGTATTTAGTGAGCATCTACTGTGATAGTATTTGGATGCATCTACAGCATCTACTGGTCCTGTTGTAATTGCTGGGAATGCAGCCTCCATGTAGGGGCGAGGGATTTTGTGTAGCTGTTCAAGTCCAGGAGATAAATAATAAATGAGACAAGTAAGTTAATTACATACTGTGGGACCTCCAGGAAGCAGCCGGAAGGGCAGGGAGTGAGGAACCTGGGTCACACTGCTGTTCTGTGCGCTGTGTGTGCACCCCAGGCCAATGCTGTGCCACTGAGCTTCACTGCAGCCCCAAGAGTTGTGACTTTATAGCCAGGTGTGGTGGCACACACCTACCTCACTCTGGAGGCAGACAGAGGACAGCTGGGTCCAGACTAGGCATAGTAAGATCCTGTCTCCAGAAAACAAACAAACTTGTTAGGCAAGGCCTCAGCTAGAAGGAAACAAAACTTGAAGGAAAGAGAGCCAGTGAGAGAGGAAGGCTCTGAGGCAGGGGTGTTTCGGGAATAGGAAAGAGACTAGCGTGGCTGGGAAAGAATGATAAGGAGAGAAGTTCGGAGGTGAGCGGAGTAGGCAAGGCCTGGGTGGGGGAGCACTGAGAAAACTTGGGTTCGGGCTCCTAATTGAGAGCCAGAGAGGGTTCTGGAGTGGTGGGGTGTCCAGACCAGACTAGGATGCTCACAGGTGCCCTCTGGTTATTCTTGGGGTAACAGACTGTGGGGGTGGGGATGGTTATGTGGGCTGAAGGTCAGATTCAAGAACCTGGGCTGGCCAAGCAAGAGATGAGGACTGAGCAGGGTGGTTGGTGCAGCTGGATTCAAGTCATACTCTAAAGGTAGGGCGGACATTTCGCTGGCGGGTCAGAGGCGGTGGCAGTGAAGGTGTCTCCATTAAAGGGAGGTTCAGAACCACACCCCTGCTGTTGGCCAAGGGAAGTGGCTTTGGCAGGGCAGTCTTCCATAGGGCCAGTGCTACCCAAAAGGCAGGCCAGCCAACTGTTTTCCTCCAGGGTTGCCCACACCCCCTACCTGCACACCCCAGCTGCCCAAAACCTGGAAGAAAAGGATCAAACATTGGCTCCATGTGCTGCCATTTAAATTATTTGTTTGTTCATTCATTCATTCTGGCATTGGGGGTGGAACCCAGGGACTCACACGTGGTAGGCAGGCCAGGCCTCCTCCACTGAGTCACACACCCACTCCCTCACGGGTAGGATCTAGGCAGGAGCTCTCTTGTTGAGATAACTGGAGCCTGTGGTGTGGCAGGATATTTTAATGGAAGCTCATAATGGAGCCAAACTGCTCCCCTCACAGTGCTGGAGAAGCAGGGAGAAGGAAGGTGCGTGCCAAGGTCCCAGTGTGCCCTTCAGAGGTAGGCTCTCAATAACCTGACTTCCTCCGAGTAGACCTCGCCTCCTAAAGTTTCTGTCACTCCCCATAAGTCCACGGGGCTAGGAGCCCATCAACACACCAATCACACCTGTCCTCCTAGCAGTGGGGAAGCAGAGGTGGGAAACTGACCTACTCCGAAATCCAAAAGAAAGGGCCAGTAAGATGGCTCTGCAGGTAAAGGTCCGAGAACTTGAATTCAGTCCCTGGAAGCTTACACAGTGGAAGAAGGGAACCGACTGCCGATAGTTGTCCTCTGACCTTCACACACTTGCCGTGGCCAGGGCACACCCACATACATACATCAATGTAATAAATGTTGAAAGAACCCATTGGAGTTGGGGCGGGGGGGATCGCAGCCCTCGTTATCCGACCACCTTCGCACACGGCCTCACGGCAAGCACGGCAAGCAGCCCCCTTCGTGCCTTGCAGGAAGGAGCAGCAGAAGAACCAGAAGCCCGCCAAGTCGGTGTGGGAGCAGCGCACCAGCGAGATGCGCAAGCAGAACCTGCTGGCCAGCCGCGAGGCGCTGTATGGGGACGCGGCTGAGCGCTGGCCCACCCCCTACGCGCGCCCGCTGCGGCCGGACGTCAAGACGCACCTGGACCGGCCGCTCGTGGTGGACCCGCAGGAGAACCGCAACAACAATACCAACAAGAGCCGCGCGCCCGACGCGCTGCGCACGACCGCGCGACCCCGCGAGAGCGCGCGCGACCCCGACGCGCGGCGCGCCTGGGCCGGAAGCCCTGAGCGCGCGCCTGGCCGGGAGGGCCCGTATGGCCGCGAGAGTGAGCCGCAGCAGCGCGAGCACGCGCCGCCCCGCGAACACGCGCCCTGGGACGCGGACGCCGAGCGCGCCAAGGCCGGGGACGCGCCCCGCCGCCACGCGCACCGGCCTGGGGCGGACGGAGAGCCTCGCCGCCACCGTGCGCGCCGCCGGCCCGGGGACGAACCCGAAGACAGGCCGGAGCGCAGGCCGCGTCCCCGCGATGCCGCCAGGCCGGCCCGCGCTGCAGATGGCGACGGCGACGATGGGGAGCGCAGGCGGCGACATCGACATGGGCCGCCCGCCCACGACGACAGGGAACGCAGGCACCGGCGCAGGAAGTGAGTGGGCACCGGGAGGGATCTGGGTGTCCAGGTGGCCCTTCAACTCATTCCGGGCCGAGGAGTTTCCCCAGTAGCCAGGGTGACAGTCACCAGGGCCAGCATACGGGAAGACTTGGGGATGTATCCAGTGGCCACAGCCCGGGTTAGCAGATGGGGAAACAGATGCAGTTCAGTGCTGGGATGGACCCAAGGCCTCATATTCTATACAAGAGTCTACAACAGAGCTCCGCCCCTCACTGTGGGATTCTAGGTTGGCACTCCACAGCAGAGCCAGCCTGTCACACAGGAATTCTAGACACCCCAGCTCCTCACAGGGAGACTCTAGGCCGGCCCTCTATTGCTGAGCCACGCCCTCAGCCCTTTACTGCAGGATTCTAGGCAGGGACTCTAACCACTGAACTACATCCCATCTCAGCATTATATACAAAAAGTCTAGGGCCTTGCCGTCTGGCTTCCAAAGTGGCTAGCGGACTATGGCATTGTGCGTCTGACACGGGCCCCAGGGAGAGCCCGCAGTCTCCCCCAGATTCGTAAAGCTTTTTCATGGTTTGCTGCGTACTCTTGTACTGGTGTGTTCCTGACATCAGTGTTCTCACCTGTAGATCAGACGCCCCAGAAATGACTGACGTTGCTAGAACTAAGTAAGTCACCTCTGCCAAAGGCTCACATGGGC
This sequence comes from Peromyscus eremicus, assembly GCF_949786415.1. NCBI lineage: Eukaryota > Metazoa > Chordata > Mammalia > Rodentia > Cricetidae > Peromyscus > Peromyscus eremicus. The sequence continues at coordinate 125,117,781 of NC_081420.1, forward strand.
ACTAGTGCGTGTGGCACACTCAGGACTCAGCACCTACAACTGTCATGTTGCCAGTCCTTTGTTTACTGGGGTGGGGGTGGGGGTTCTGATCTCTAAGACATAAAGGGAGGCATCTTCCGGGACAGTACCCCACCGGTAGCTGCTTTTTCTTACCTTCCTCGTAACATTTCATGGAAGACCCTGAATTGGCTCTCTGTAGAGAGCCAAGGACTTCCGTGTTGATAGAGACGTCCTGTTACAAAATACTGCCCTTAAGCAAGTATGGTGTCACTCCTACGATCCCAGTACTTGGGAGGTAGAACAGAAGGGTCAGGACTTCAAGGCCAGCCTTGGCTACAGAGTGAGTTGAGACCACCCTGGGCTACATGAGAACCTACCTCAATAAATAATATAATAACAGCAACAACATCTTCTTGATATAATAATAACAACAACAACATCTTCTTGATCCCCCTTCATACTGCTATGAGAGCATCACACTGGTTTCTTGAAGGATGTACAAAATCTGACCCAGGCCAGTGGGAAAGGGGCATTTGTACAACCTACGAGAGTCAGCTTTCTCCTGCTGCTGTGTGGGTCCAGAGGTGTCAGGTGTCTTACCAGCCTGTGTGACAGAGACTGTGACTTATGCTTCAAGGAAGTCCCGAGACTCCGTGATCCTAACAAGAGGAGGCCAGTGCAGGTCCCAGGACCACGTGCTGAGGAGTGGGGTTCTCAACTGAATGATTCTTGTAGACAAGAATCACTGCCAGGGAGACAAGGGGTCACAAGTTCAGGCCAGCCTGGGATTCACAGGGGAATCCTGTCTCAGAGAGAGAGAGAGAAGTGAGGGGTTGGGGTGAGGAGGAAGAGGAGAGCTGACTCTTCCTGGAGGTCCAGTCCTGGTCGTGGAGACTGACTAGCCTTCCTGCTTCCCACTCTTAGTGCCCGCAACACCCCTTAGTTATTATATCCCTGTCTCCAGGTTATCCATTAAACACTGTTATTCCGATTCCTTCTTCCCCTGGAGTTTTGTCTCCTGAGTATTTGCCTCTGCTCAGTGAAGGTGTGAGAAGGGTCAGCTGTATTTGAGCCCAGACTGTGACTCCCACCCAGTAACTGCAGGCAGTGGGGGCCTGCAGAGATGGCTTCATCTGTTTCCTTTGCTATAACCAAATGCCTGAGGTCAGGTTACTTATTTATAAAGAGTGGGAGTTTATCCAACTTCTTGTTCTGGAGGCTGCAGAGTCACAGAGCACAATGCCAGCCCCTCCAAGGGCTTCTTGCTGCATCCAGACATGATAAGGGACTCCCATGGTGATCCAGAGCTGTGTTCCAGTCCCATCCTCTTAGAATGCCACTAACGCCATCCTGGGACCCTGTCCTTGAGACCTTATCTAGCTCCAGTTACCTCCCAAATCTCTTCCAGATACCATCATCAGACAAATTTAGGGATTATGTTTCACAGTCCATGAGTTTGGGTGGGTGGGACAAACATATTAAAACCGTAGCAGAGATGCTCTGAGAAATGTCACCAAGATGGGTCAGACCATAAGAAGAGCAGTTAGAGAAAAAGGGGAGAGTTTCAGGCAAGAACAGTACATGTCAAGGTCCTGGGGTCAAGACAGCTAACTTACAGGACAGTGGGGAGGGGGGGGCAAGGGCCAGAGATGGGTTACTAGGACTCTGGGTCCCTTCAGAGGGTGTGGGGGAGCACTGTCCTTGTACTGTGTCTGCTGCTGCTGTGCTGAAGGAGGCAGAGTGCTGAGAACAGAATGGCTGTCCCCAGTGCTCCAGGAGTAGGGTTTTCTGTTGCTCTGAGGTAGAACCTCATGTGGCCCAGGCTGACCTTGAACTCATGGTGTAGCCAGGGCCAGCCTATAACTCCTGGTCCTCCTGCTTCTACCTCCCAAGTGCTGGGATTACAGGCATGCACCACCACATCAAGTTTGACTTGGTGCTGGGGATGGAACCCAGGGCTTTGCTCAAGCTAGGCAAGCACCTTCCTCAGCTGAGCCACACCCCTCCCTGCACCTCATCAGCTGAGCCACACCCCTCCTGCAGGAGGAGTGTTGGAAAGTCCCTACATGTTGAATATCAGTCACATCATGAGCAGAACCTGGTGCTGAAATGCAGGCTCTGAATACGCCTGCCCATCACTACCTGGCTGTGTGACTTTCAGAATGTCACTGCACGTTCTGGTCCCCATTTCTTCATCTACAAATGGGGTGGACAGTAGAATAAAATGTTCAGGTTTAAATGAAAAGAGACATATAAACTGTGTTGAGTGATGCTGAGCCAACAGCAACTACTGAGTAAGTGTCAGCATGGGTGGAATTAGTAGCAGTTCTGAGTGTAGCCATCCTTGGATGTCTTTAGGGTCAGCCTGAGGCCCTCTGGGATACCAAAATCCACACGTTTGGGCTCTATCTATAGAACAGTGTAGTGTCAGCATGGAACCCACGCTCATCTTCCGGGGACTTCTGATCATCTCCAGGTGACTTAGAATACCTGATGCAATACAAGCACTCTCTGGGCAGCTACTAGACTCTATTTCTTTTAAACAAATATTTAGAAGCAGTTTGACAATGTGGTCACTTAGCAAAATCACAACAGTAGGTTCCCCTCTGGAGCCTCTGACCTCTGCACTCATCAGGTTCACAGTAGCAGGCATGAATTCTCTGCTGTGGAGCAGCTCTCAAGTTCAACCAGTAAGTGGTTGGTTACCCCAGAACAGTGTTGTTGGAGCTTTTTACTCTTTTGGGGGCCCGCCACCCAGCTCCCAAATAAATCACACATGGAGGCTTATTATTACTTATGAACGCCCAGCCTTAGCTTGGCTTAGTTTCTAGCCAGCTTTCCTTAAATTATCCCATCTACCTTTTGGGCTTTTCCCGTTCTCCAACTTCTGAAAATCTTACTCATACTCCGTGGTTTGCTGTGTGTGTAGCTGGGTGGCTGGTCCCTGCCTCTGCCTCCTGACTGCTGGGATTAACAGCATGCACCACCACCACCCAGCTATGTACTCTGTATTCTTTAGGAAATAGATGAGGGGGAAGTCTATATATTTAGGACAAACACAGTTTTTTAAAATATTTTCAGTTTTGGGTCTGGAGAGAGAGCTCACACTGAAGAGCACTTTCTGCTTACACAGAAGACTCAGGTTCAGTCCCACCACCCCACATGGCGGTTCACAACCTTCTGTAACTCCATTTCCAGGCAATCCGATGCCCTCTTATGGTCTCCAGGGGTACCAGGCACCCATGTAGCGCACAGACATACGTGTAGGCACTAACAGATATACATAAAAATAAATATTTTTAGATATTTTTTCAGTCTATAGTCAGTTCAGTCCACGGATACAGAATCTGTAGTATGAAAATGTGGATTATAGTAAGATTATATCAACTCGTCAGGCATGGTGGTACAATCTCAGCACTCAGGAGACAGAGGCAGGTAGAACTCTCTGTGAGTTCAAAACCAGTCAGGTCTACATAGGAAGTTCCAGGCCAGCCAGGGATACATAGAGAGACCTTGTCTCAGATAAACATCAAAAGGCTCTATCAGGTGTTTTAGCATCATGTGAGCACTCAGGAAGTGTGCACATACCATATTATTAGTAATACTGAGGCTCTCTCCTGATAGACATCAAAACCTTAGAACTGGGTGTGGTAGTGCATGCCTATAAACCTGCACCCAGGAGGCTGAGGCAAGAGGATTGCCATGAGTTTGGAGCTAGCTAGCCTGGACTACAGAGTGAAACTGTTTAAAAGACATTTCCATTCTCAGCCAGGCATGGTGACCCATGTCTTTAATCCCACCCAGCACACGGGAGGCAGAGGCAGGTGGATCTCTAAGTTCAAGGCCAGCCTGGTCTACAGAGCAAGTTCCAGGACAGCCAGGGCTACACAGAGAAACCCTGTCTCAGGGAAGAAAAGAAATCAAACATTTGATTCTGTTTCCCATGAGCTGCATTTCCTTTTCCTTCCCATGACTTATCCTCTGGCCTCTTCCGCAGTCCCGGCCGTGTGTTTCATTGACAGTGTCATTTTTCTGTTGTTTACCCTACTCTCATTTCTACACTCATCATTCTCTTCCCCTCTGAAACATGCACCAGCACACTACTGCATCGTTCAGTGGTTGCTGGCTCAGGTTCCCATGGCGGGTGGGGGCATCTGAGCCTGGTAGTATCCCGTGGTGGCCAAAGTGAGGCACAAGCTCTGGACTCCTGGTAAAGACCTGTGAGCTACCAAACATCTGCCACTCCTAGGACTTATCTCCTAACCGGTCAGGATCAGCTGTTTGCAGCCTAGTTCCAGCTGCATCTGTCACCATGGTAACCCACTCCCCATTGGTGCAAGGAGGGGGTTGCTGCAGTCCTGGGTTTCCTGGCTCTCTCTGCCTGTGTAGCAGAAAATCCTGATGCTTTAACACACACTCAACACCTCCACTCCATGCACCCCAAATTGTTCACTGCCTGTTTTCTCCACTGAGTGGCGCTAGAGCTAAAGGTTTCTAGATAGGACCAGATTCCAGCTCAGCCCCATCTGAGCTGGTTGGTTCATGAGGGACAAATGTCTTCCCCTCTCTGCCTCAGCTTCCTGCTCTGTTAAATGGAGATGATCTTGTTATCCATCTCAGGTGCTGTGTTAATGCATGAAGTCTTGGGAGGAGGTCAGAAAGTGTGTCAGAATGTGTACAGTGAAGGGGGGTCAGGTGTGTGCAGTGAAGGGGGGTCAGGAAGTGTGCAGTGAAGGTCAGGAAGTGTGCAGTGAAGGGGGGTCAGGAAGTGTGCAGTGAAGGTCAGGAAGTGTGCAGTGAAGGGGGGTCAGGAAGTGTGAAGTGAAGGTCAGGAAGTGTACAGTGAAGGGGGTCAGGAAGTGTGCAGTGAAGGGGGTCAGGAAGTGTGAAGTGAAGGTCAGAAAGTGTGTCAGAATGTGTACAGTGAAGGGGGGGTCAAGAAGTGTGCAGTGAAGGTCAGGAAGTGTGCAGTGAAGGGGGTCAGGAAGTGTGCAGTGAAGGTCAGGAAGTGTGCAGTGAAGGGGGTCAGGAAGTGTGCAGTGAAGGCGGTCAGAATGTGTATAGTGAAGGGGGTCAGGAAGTGTGCGGTGAAGGGGGTCAGGAAATGTGCAGTGAAGGTCAGGAAGTGTGCAGTGAAGGGGGGTCAGGAAGTGTGCAGTGAAGGTCAGGAAGTGTGCAGTGAAGGAGATCAGGAAGTGTGCAGTGAAGATCAGGAAGTGTGTGGTGAAGGGGGTCAGGAGGTGTGCAGTGAGGTATGCAGTGAAGGTCAGGAAGTGTGCAGTGAAGGGGGTCAGGAAGTGTGCGGTGAAGGTCAGGAAGTGTGCAGTGAAGGGGGGTCAGGAAGTGTGCAGTGAAGGGGGTCAGGAAGTGTGCAGTGAAGGTCAGGAAGTGTGCGGTGAAGGGGGTCAGGAAGTGTGTGGTGAAGGGGGTCAGGAAGTGTGCGGTGAAGGTCAGGAAGTGTGCGGTGAAGGTCAGGAAGTGTGCAGTGAAGGGGGCTGATTTTATGATCTCCTTCAAATGGTCTAGGACAATCTCTTAGGTCTCAGCAGAGTATCCCCCAAGGGGGATGTGCACAGCAGCTGGCAGTAGGACCCTACATGAGACAAGCTTAGTACAGCCAGCTGCTGTCCTGGACAATGTGGGACAGAGCCCAACTTCTGTGTATCTTCTGAATCTTCCTTGAAGATACTTAAGGATTAAAATTAACTGGAAATTGAGCCAGGTGTGGTGGTGCACACCTTTAATTCCAGCACTCAGGAGGCAGACGCAGGTGGATTTCTGTGAGTTAGAGGTCAACCTGGTCTACATAGTGAGTTCCAGGACAGCTAGATCTACATAGTGGGACCCTGTCTCATAAAAACAAAAACAAGGTGGGCAGTGGTGGTGCACGCCTTGGGAGGCAGAGACAGAGGCAGGCGGATCTCTGTGGTCAAGGCCAGCCTGGTCTACAGAGTAAGTTCTATTACACAGAGAAACCCCGTCTCAAAAAACAAACAAACAAAAAGTTAGCTGGAAATTTATGATTAGGTGGTGCACACTGGGCCAGCAAAAACTCCCCAGTAGTCCCAGGGGTGTGAGTCAGGGGTAGAGCTGAATCCCCATCGAGGGGCGTGAGTGTGGCTCAGCATTAGAGGGCTACCACAGCATGTGTGAGGCCCTGGGCTCCTCCTCAGCACTACAAAGAGTTCACAAAGTGTGGTCCCTTGTATCACAAGAGTTCATAACTGCATGACCTGCCTGGAGCTGCGACACTCTGTGAAGTGTGGAATCAGTGAAGTGACTCTTTCTTTTCTGGGGGCGGGGGGATGAAACTCAGGGTCTCATGTGAGCTGAGTAGTGTGGCAGACCGTCCTGTGCTGAGCTGTGGCCCGGGCAGAGGTCTAGGCAGCCACTCCGCTGACCCTAACCACTGCACTCTTCCACTTTGATCCTCTCCTTAGAGAGAACCAGGGCTCCGGGGTCCCCATGTCTGGTCCCAACCTGTCCACCACCAGGCCAATCCAGCAGGACCTGGGCCGCCAGGACCTGCCACTGGCTGAGGACCTTGACAACATGAAGAATAACAAGTTGGCCACTGGGGAGCCTGCAAGTCCCCACGACAGCCTGGGCCACAGTGGCCTTCCCCCAAGCCCCACCAAGATCGGGAACAGCACCAACCCTGGTCCCACCTTGGCCACCAACCCCCAGAACGCTGCCAGCCGCAGGACGCCCAACAACCCAGGCAACCCGTCCAACCCCGGCCCCCCCAAGACCCCCGAGAACAGCCTTATCGTCACCAACCCCAGCAGCACCCAGCCCAACTCAGCGAAGACTGCCAGGAAACCCGAGCACATGGCGGTGGAGATCCCCCCGGCCTGCCCGCCCCTCAACCACACTGTGGTCCAAGGTGAGGAGCTGCAGGGTTGCCAGGCCATTTTCTTCACAGTTCATGCTAACAGCTGTGGGAGGAAGAACCACTCGACCCTGGAGGCAGCCCTCCGCGGCCTTGGCTTGTGGCCATACTCTGCACCCTGCCTTCCCTTCACAGAGCCCACACTGCCACAGTGGAGAAAGGAGTCCCCAAATGGAAACTGGGGGCCCGGGGACAGCTTGAAGGGTTGGGTACCCCACTGCTGCCCAAAATACCCAGCACAGCTGGAAGCATCACTGTAAATGGTCCAGTGGCACAGTAAGGAGGAAGGGGCTGGGGACCAGGCCAAGCTGGTAGAGTGCTTGCCTAGCACACACTCCAGCACCACAGACAACCTGCAGTAGTGGTGAGTGGAGGCTGAAAGTTCACAAAGCCACCCTTAGCTACGTAGCGAATTTAAGGCCAGCCTAGACCCCATCTCTGTTAACAATGATGATGTCTTTATTTATCCCGAACGTTTATGTCTGTGTGAACTGCTGTCATTGCGCACACACCTCAGAATGTTTTACACGCTCTTCTCCCAATCTTGGTAATCAGATGTCTCACACACTAGTGTGGCTGCATTTCCCTAGTCACCTGGGGCTTCGGCCCCTAAAGACAACATAGCATAGATTCCTGTGAAGAGTGAGTCAGTTTTTGGCTTGGGGTTGTTGTGTTTTGAGATAGCATCTCACTATGTAGCCCAGGCTGGCCTTTAGCTTTCAGAAGTGACCCTCCTGTCTCTCTTCCTCTTTGGTGGCAGAATTACTGGCATGTGTCACTGCACCTGACTTCACTGTGGTGGGTCTTGATAATAAACTAATTTTACTAGTTTTCAGATGAAGAAAGCAGACCCCCAGGGGGGCTCAGCCTATCCGCAGACAACCACACAGGACTGGAGAGCCTGCCCGGCAGAGAGGTGCCGCAGTCAGGACTGGGTGCTCTCACGAGAGTTTTCCACTCTGTGAAGCAGTTTTCTGCTGTGTGGGCAGCTGCCCCATGCAGATCCTAGTCACATCAGAAAATCATAGGGAGCAGAGTCGCCATTGCCCCACAGAGTGTGAGGGAGCTGGCATTCTTGGGCTAGGTTGCCCAGTCCAACAACAGCTCTGCAGCTTCACAGCTGTGCGACCTTAGACCAGCCACTTCACTTCTCTGTGCCTGGCTCCCCTTATCTGTCAGAGAGATCATGGGCACCAAGCTCCTAGGGTTGAGTGATGCCTGGCACACAGGAAGGTCTTTCTCAAATGTCGTATGCTTAATGTCAGCTCCAGGGATGACCAGGAGCCCAGAGCTTTGTGGGAAATCATGGATAAATCCATGTTTATTTTTGTCCCAACAGTGAACAAAAACGCCAACCCAGACCCACTGCCAAAGAAGGAGGAGGAGAAGAAGGAGGAGGAGGAGGCAGACCCCGGGGAGGACGGCCCCAAACCCATGCCACCGTACAGCTCCATGTTCATCCTCTCCACCACTAACCCGTGAGTACGGGAGCAGACCAGGCTCCCCAGAGTGGGGCGGGGCAGACAGTGGGAGTGCGCAGAAGCCCTCAGGAGCAGGAAACTAGAACCACTTACTTCACTCATAGAAGATAAAAACTTGTCATACTATACCTCCCTGGAAAATACCCCTTCCTGCCATGAGATGGAAAACCACTGCCATACATACTCAAACCTGTGCCATGCTGGGAAAGGCGTCCTTTAGAAATGGCTGCCTTGTGCAGTACGCAACCTGCACAACCTATGTGGCAGCCATGCATCTGAACTGTGTGTCTAACCATTGCACCACAAAGATGTGGGCACATCAACTTTTTCCTAAAGTTCAATTTTTATCCTTTACTAAACAAATGTTTAAGTGGCACTTAATGCCAAGTACTGCTCTAAGTGCTTTATAAATTAAAAAAAAAATTCAGAATAGCCTCTTAGCATTGGAACAGTGAAATCAGGTGAAGCTTGAGCCAGAACAGGCTGCTTCTAATGGCTCCAGGTTTCACTTGTTTGTTTGATTGGTCCTGGGGATGGACCAGGCTTTGCGCGTGCTGGACAAGCAGTGCGCCAGCTAAGCCCCGGCCCCAGATGTTTTTCTATTGGTGGTGGAAGTGATGGGATTTGGTTTTGTTTTTATCACTGATGTGTGTGTGTGTGTGTGTGTGTGTGTGTGATGATGATGTGTGTTCGCCATGGCTCCTGTGTGGAGGTCAGGAGACTCTGGAGTCACTGTCCTCCATCTCCATGTGGGTCCAGGGATTGGACACTGGGCATCAGGTTAGCTGAGCACCCTTACATCTCACTGGCCCTTGTCTTTTGTTTTGTTGAGTGTGTGTGTCTTGTTTTGGGGGGTGTGATTTGTTGATGTGTGTGATTTGCTGGTGTGTATGCTTTGTTGTGTGTTTTGTGTATGTATTTTGTTTTCAGACCAGATCTTACTCTGTGACCACACTGGCCTTGAACCCATCCAGGGTCCAGATTGTCTTGAATTCTTAGTGCTTCCCCGGCACGGCCTCCCTGTGCTCGATGACAGACAGGGCCGCCACACTTGGTTTCTTTTTTTAGACGCTAGAATATTTCACACGTGGAAAACCCAGCCTTGAGGTGGCTCAGTGGGTAAAGGGACATGTTGCCAAGCCTACCAACCCAAGTTCAGTTCCCAGAACCCACAGAATCGACTCCCACAAATTGTCCTCTTTCTGCACAGGCAAGCCTTGGCACAGTCACCGTCCCCACACACAAATAAATAATGTAATTAAAAGGATAAATAAATGAGGTCTTCCTATATCCTGCAGAATCGTTAGTAGTGATCCCAAGTTAATAGTGATCCCAAGTTAATCGTTAATAGTGAAGCCAAGTATTCCAGTTGTTTGGAGGGTAGGAACTCCTCCACAGGCAGCATGACTGTCTCAGGTGGCTGGGGTCTTCCAGCTGCACTGGACTGTGGGACCCAGTGCCGCATCGGGAGTCGATGGCAGACGGTTAGGGTGGGGCAGTGGGATTGGCCTGTGGGACTGGAGGGGAGAGGAAGGGCCCCGAGCCTGGGTCTGAGTGGCTCCCTGCTCTGCCCACAGCCTTCGCCGGCTGTGCCATTACATCCTGAACCTGCGCTACTTCGAGATGTGCATCCTCATGGTCATTGCCATGAGCAGCATAGCGCTGGCCGCTGAGGACCCTGTGCAGCCCAATGCGCCCCGCAACAACGTGAGTCCCGCCCCTGCCCCCCACTGAAACAACAGACCAGACAGACTACCTCTGAGCCACACCTGCAGATCTCTTACCCTAAGGGAGCAGGAGCCATGGAGGGTTGGAAGCAGACTGACTCGGGTGTCATAACCACCCTCTGCTGGTCATGTTCAGTAATTACCAGCCCTTGAACCTGTAGCTCCCGACTCAACCACCGCCACCACCCCCACCTCCCACCTCTCACCCCCTCACCCCACCCTCTACCCCACCACCCCACCACACACACACACACACACACACACACACACACACACACACACACACGGTGTCCTGGGTGACTCCAGAAGCTAGAGGCAGGGACAAAGGCCGTTTTTGCTAATCCAGACAGAAGCAACTAGAACCCTGCCCTGGGCAGGACAGCGAGGGAAGGAAGGAAAGGGTCCATCATCCCAGACTGAGGGGTACCTTTAAAGTGAAAGAGAGCCAGATGGCCAGGTGGCCCCAGAGTTTAGATGATGCTCCTGGAAACAGGAAAGCCCAGGATGTGGACACTGGCCAGTCAACCCCACCAACCCAAGGACAGTCACCCCACTGTGGAATGGACTCCTCCAAGGCCCTCTTAGTCCACAAGTGGCTTGGAGGACATGAACCAGGCACTCCTGGTGACCCGCCCTCAGCAGGGCAAGTTGGCAGGATTTGCTGCCATCTCCTGGACACTTTTATTCACAACCTACACATCTTTGGTCCAGCCTGGGAGTGGCTCCTGGGTGGAAGCCCTGCTTCTGGGGAGTTTTCAGAGTGTCCCCACACCCTAGGGCTGCTGGTGGGGTTACCGCAACCCGGCCTTTGTTTGCCCTGCAGGTGCTGCGGTATTTTGACTATGTTTTTACGGGCGTGTTTACCTTTGAGATGGTGATCAAGGTAAGAACTAGTCTGGGGGCTTCCACAGACCTTCCAGAGGAAAGAGGCTCAGTGTGTGTGAGGCCGTTCACCAGGCAGTGTGGTGGAGAGAGGGAGGGGGAGGGGAGGCAGGTATGGGCAGAGAGGGAAGGCCTGACAGTGACTGGGAGGACTTTGGCGTACACACCATAAGAAGTAAGAGCTGTGGAGAGCTCTGGGCAGAAGAGGGACTCTGCAGGGTCAGGTGGCAGAAGGGGGGATTGTCAGAGGCCAAGTAGGCCATGAGGAGGGCAGGAACCACCGATCACAGAGGAAGTAAGAGGTGGCCACAGTCTTGGGAGGCTGCAAATACAGAGTCTACAAGGCTTGCTGATGCATGGTCTCCTGTGGAGGTTCACTCGAAGCACACTCTGAGACTGAGGCTGAGAGCTGGCAAGCCGGGGTCTCTCTCCTCAGAAGAGCCACCTGTCATCTGGACATGAGGCCCTGTCAGTCCCTCCTTCCCAGGTGGGGTTATCCTAGGGAAGGGCTGAGGCTCTGAGCAAACTGTCCTCTCCCCCTAGATGATCGACCTGGGCCTCGTCTTACATCAGGGGGCCTACTTTCGTGATCTGTGGAACATTCTGGACTTCATAGTGGTCAGTGGGGCCCTGGTGGCCTTTGCCTTCACGTAAGTCTCCATGCAAGTGTCCCCCCCCCCCCCCCCCCGTCTGAGTCCCACTGTCAGATGTGGGTCATATTCTGGAGTTTTGAGATGGGAATGAGAGCTGTGGGCCAGCGGGGGTGGGGCTGTGCCCAGTGGGCTGCTGCTGGCTTTGTGCATGCCATCACCACTAAGGAAGGAAGGAAGGGACCAGAGCCACCTTCCACTCCTCCCACAGCAAGGTGGAGGCCTCTTGCTGTGCTGCTTCTGGTATTCTTGCCTCTGGAGACATCTCATCACCCTCCTCACAATCCCCCTACATGTTGTCTCTTTGGGATGCCCCCGAAAAGACAATCGGAAAGCAAGTGTGCATGAGAGCCCCATCCCAGCGGTGCCCCCAAGGCCCCCACCATATACCTGGTGGCCTACTTCTATGTGTCTCTGTCCTCCCAAGGCTCCTAGGATGCCCTGCCCTCAGCAAGGTCATATGCTATGGCACCACTCCATGATGGTACCCTGGTTATAGATGGCAGCTTCAAATATGGCTCCCAAGTTCTGAGTTACCGTTTTAAAATGGCAGCCATTTCAAGATGGCACCCACTTCATGGTGGTGCTGGAGAGCAGGGTAGCCATTCTAAGATGACCTGGAAATTCTCACCATCATTCCAAGATGACATTGGAGGGTTTAGGGGCCATTTCACGATGGTCCCAGGCCTGGCAATGGTGGTGCACACCAAGATGGTGCCCAGGTTCTAGATGACCATCCAAAATGACCCCTTAGGTCTGGGCAGCCATTCCAAAATGGAGTCCAAGTTCTTGAAAACCATTTCAAGACAGTGTTCAAGAAGCAAGCAGCCATCCTGGCTACTGAGTTCTAGGAAGCCATCTCAAACTTGCTCAAGGGGTAAGAAGCAATTCCAGGATGTTAACTGAAAGCTCACCATCATTCCAAGATGGTACCTAAGTTCAGAATGGTCATTTCAGAGTGTCACCGGAGGTCTGTGCATTCACTTAATGTGGTATCCAGTATCTCAATGGCCATTCTCAAAGGCACATGACCTCTGGCATCCAAGTTTCTAGGCAGCCATTCCAAGATGGTGCCCAGCCTGAGATGGGGCCCAGTGTAGGTCTAGCTGGAGAGGGGGCCCAAGATTCCTGCAGCACACGCAGTGGCGCTGTCTCCCGCAGCAGACCTCTATATCAGGAGACCTGACTTGCTCCTCATCCAGAAATCCGTCTTCGGAACCAAAGCTGTGCCTATCACATGGGTCATTCCCAGACAGGAAGGTCTTGCAGGGCCCCTGACCCACCTCGTCAGGCACAGAGAGAGGCCTGAGGTTTCTTTGAGCTCTCTCACTGGCTGCCTCCTCAGTAGGCACAGCCTCTCAGCCTGGTCCCTCAGCGGGGACTGAGTGCCTGTTTCATCACAGAGGGCCGGACTGTTACCATTTCCAGGTGGCCGGCTGCAGTGGGCCCTCCCAGATGCCCCTGGGGGACAGCAGGCTGTGGTTGTGGTGGACATAAATCAGCATTTCCATAGCCTGCAAGCCTGACTCGGCCAGGCTCCCAGTCCTCTTGCCTTTCCACCCACTCTTCTGCCTCTCTCCCTGTCCTTCCTGTATTCTCTTCTCTTCCCTTCTTTTTTTTTTCTGGTCCTGAGGGTGGAGCCAGGGGCCTTTGCACTGAGCCCCAAACAGATCTCCCAGCTCTAGGTCAAGTTGTTAATGTTCTCATGAATTCAGTGCAGACATAGTGCTACGCTATGCTTCTAGAATTCCTTGTTTTCTTACTTTCTTCTCCAATTCCTATGCAAGGGAAGGTCAGACGAGGGACATCCATGTGCCTGTGCAGGCCGGCAGTTACCATAGAAACTGACATTGAGGGCGAGAGCCAAGGATTCTCTTGGAACTTGGGTCTTGCTGTGTCCCAGCCTCACTACCAAGACCCCACTTGGCCCTGTCACCTCTCACCAAAGACAGAACTGCAGCTTGGTGCAAGCTGGCCAGCACTTTGGTGAAGTCGCTCCTGCGTGCCCAACAGCAGAAGCGATCCCAAGAGAAGTTTCAGAACCTCCCTTGTCCCCCCGTCCCCAGCAGCAGATTTCTGCTCTCTTGTACCTGAGCTGTCTCAACTTGGGAAGTCTTTGCTTGGTGTCCCCTTTGTGGATGTCATGGTAGAGCATCCGCTTGCCATTTCCTTTCTCTGTCCCATGAAGCCGTCTGCTCACAGACAAGGTGGAAAACCCCAGCAGCAGTGAGCGGTGCCTCCCGCTGGGTATAAGTGGCAAGTGAGAGGTTGAAGCAGGAGGATTGCTGATCTAAAGCCAGCCTGAGCTATGTAGTACAAATGTCTCAGAAAAGGGAGGAAAGAAGAAAGGGTTCCCCGAGTCTGGTAGCCTCTCAGTGCCTCAGTTTCCCCATGCAGCAAGGTGGAGTGGCTGGAATGAGAGGAAGCACCTTGTGCGTGGTCATCGATGATGCTGTTGCACCAGGGTAGTGATCCCCATTCCACAGATGAGAAACTGAGGCTGAGGCAGGGTGTGTGGAAATGAAATCTAGACCAGCTACCTGTCCACTGGGCCCTTCCTCCCGGGAAGGTCTGGGAGGCCTAGGAGCAGGAATGAGAACGAAGGAGACTGCTCCCTTCTCGGGTAAGAGGTTGAGGCAAGGACTCTGACTGTCTGCCTGTTCTCTGCCAGGGATGTGCTGAAACCCTTTGAGCGATCCCACCCTTCTCTCCTCACCCGTATCTGTGTGTGTGATCTGTGTAGGTGTAGGTGTGGGTGTGCGTACGTGTGCTGTCCGTCCACTAACCATGCTCCATGCTCCATCATTAACGAGCCATCTCACAAGCTGTCACCATGAGGGACGTCACGCTCAGTCCCATGCTTTGGAGCAGTCAGCTGACATCTCACAGCAGCTGCTAGACCATGACCCCACCCTCACTGCCAAGAGTCCATCTGGCACCACCGCCCCTCTCCCCAGGGCAAGTCTTCGCCCCCCATAGCTGGCAAGAGAGAGTACCTTGATCAAGCTGCTCCTGCACCCTCAAAGCCACACTCCCACCAACCAAAGAAGAGGCCCTCCAGCAACACCCTCAAAACAGCCCTGTCCCACAGGAAGGGAGACTCAAGCCCAGGATGCATGCACGTGGGTTTGAGTCTCAGTCTGCCACTTTCTGACTGTGTGCCCTTGGAGAAGTCACTCTCCCTGTCTGGGCTTCAGCTTCCTCATCTGGAAAATGGGTGCAATGGTGCCATCCTGCAGGTAAATGCAGTGACACAAAACTCAGCAGCACATTAGGGGACCTCCGGCGGGGGATGGAGCTCGGTGATAGTGCTGGCCTGGTGTTCAGGAACTCTGGGTTCAGACAAAGGCTGAGGTAGATGCCAGCGCCGTGAGAAGCATTGCTAACACCCAGGGGAAGGCCTGTAGACTTACAGGCAGGTCTGAGAGCCCTGGGCTGGACCTCGGGGGAGGGCCCAGTGGAGATATTTAAAGACATTAAGCCATTCATTGTTGAAAAAAGAAAATTGCTAGGCATAATGTGATGCCTAGAATCCCAGCTCCTCAGGAGGCTGAGACAGGAGGATCATAAGAAAAGGACTGCCAGGAAATTTAGCAAGACCCTGTCTCAAAATAAAAAGTAAAGAAAAGTCTCAAGGTGTGGCTCAGAGGTAGAGTCCGTGCCTAGAATCCCCTGGTGAGGGGCTGGGGGCATCTCAGCAGTAGAATGCTGACCTAGCATGTGTGAAGCCCGGGATTCCATGAGCAGCAACTCTCCTTCCAGAAGACTCCATGTACCAGAGTGACACACTTAGCCACATCCCAGCTGCTTACAAGTTGGAGGCAGGAAGGACAGTTGTTCAGGCCAGTCTGGGCTACATCTTGACATGAGTCAGTATAAGCCAAGGCTACTGATATTGAAGCATCATGAAGACAAACCCATTTTCCAGATGAAGCTTGTTGGCAGTCAAGGCAGCATTCAAACCTCCGTCCTCTCCCCATGAAACTCACCTGCAGCGAGCTGGCTCCTGTGTCGGACCGCTGCAGGAAGAGCCCGCTGCAGGAAGAGCCCGCTGCAGGAAGCAATCCTGCTCTTGGCAGTGACCGAGTGGCGAGCTCACCCAGGGTAATAGGCAGTCCCAGGGCTACCTGACTCCTTGGAAATTTGCCTTTGCAAGCTGCTGTCAGGGCCACGTCCTGCCCAGTGCAGAGACTAAAGGAGGGGCTGGCTCCCCTGGTCCCCAGGGTCCCAGAGCCCAGTGCCCATGTGTGTCTGTGCATGTCCTGTGTTCTCTCTGAGGCCGCTCACGATTTGTCTCTCCTTCCGACGCCACCTCACCAGGAGCAGTACACGGTAAAGTCTCTCTCTCTCTCTCTCTCTCTCTCTCTCTCTCTCTCTCTCTCTCTCTCTTTCTCTCTCTCTCTCTCTCTCCCATTCTGTCTTGTCTCCTGTGCCCCGTTCGCAGCCATGTTGGTTCTGGCCTTCTCTTTCTGTGGCCTTTGTTCTTGCTGGTGTCCTGTTGCTTACTGTGACCAGAGCCTGCTCCCCGGGGGTGGAGGAGTCACGAGGGCCCACAGTCACCTGCCACTGTGACCCTCTAGATCTTACCTAGAACAGAAGGGGCACATGCGTTCTTCCTCACATGTGATGTCAGCAGGGCCAAGGAGCTGGGGACAGTAGTCACCCGAGCAGCTGAGGTGTGGAAAATGTGCTTTCCGGGCAGGAGGTGGCCTTTCCACTGAGGAGCATCTGCCTAGCATATCCTTCTAGCCCACTGTGGTAGTATACACCTAGCACTCAGGGACTGAGGCAAGAGAATCTTCTTTCAGGTTAGCCTGATTTACATACTTGTCCCTGCCTCAAAAACAATAATAGATATATAGAAGTCAGTGTTCTTCTTTAATACATAACAAGCAGTTAGAAATAAGAAACACTGATCAGTGGACCAAAGTATATAAGCGGAAATATCAGGGCTGGGTGGTGGTGGTACACACCTTTAATCCCAACACTCAGGAGGCAGAGGCAGGTGAATCTCTGAGTTTGAGGCTAACCTGATGTACATAGTTCCAGACTAGCCATAGCTACATGGATAGACCCTTTCTCAAAACAAAAAAGACACCTTAGTTGGTAAAATGTTTGCCATGGAAACATGAGGACCCAAGTTCAGTCTCTGGAGCCCATGTAAAAAGCCTGACATGGGGACACACGTATAAACCCAGCACTGGGGATGGAGAAAGGCAGGTCCCTGGGGCTCTATGGCCAGTGAGAGATCCTGTCTCAGAAGATTAGGTGACACCTGAAGAATGTCACCTGAGGTTGACTTGTGGCCTCCACACACCTGCACACATCTACACAGACACATACATACCAAGACAAAAAAAATTGACCAAGAGGGCTGAAAGCACAGCAGCCATCACATGCACACACACACACACACACACACACACACACACACACACACACACACACACACGGCCATAACCAGCTTTCCTCACCATGCCAGGAAATGGTGCTCTCCACCAGAAACTCTGGTGCTAGGCAGTAACCAACAGGGACATATTTGCCCCTGGGACTGCTGCCTTGGTCCAGAGTCCTGAGACCTCACACCAGCTGGGACAGCAGTCAAGATTAAAGAGAACACAGAGGAATTCCTCACAAGTTGGGCCTCTGAGGGGTTCCCTGTCAGACACAGCCCGTGTCTAAGTCTGACATCAGCTCTCCAGAAACAGCACCAGAGGCTGACAGAGCCCAGAGCTGTCAAGGGAGGCATCAGGAAAGGGAGGTGAGCGTGGCTGGGTAGATGGCGTGCAAAGCCAGCCGGGGCACACCCATTATCCAGCACTCAGGAGCATAACATCAGAGCATCTCAGGGCAACATGGGCTACATGGTGAAAGCTTGTCTCAAGGGAATTTAAGAAAGAATAGAACTGTGAGATAAACTAGCAAAGGCGCAGAGCCTGGCAACCTGAGTTCAGTTCCTGAGATCTACATAGTGAAAGGAGAGAGCCAACTTCCAAATGTTGTCCATGCGTGCTGTGGCACACACATGCCCGCAAAATAAATAAATGTAATTTAAAAGGTTTTTTGACTAGCCAGGAGGTGGTGGTACATGCCTTTAATCCTAGCACTCAGGAGGCAGAGGCAGGTGGATCTCTGAGCTCAAGGTTAGCCTGGTCTACAGAGCAAGTTCCAGGGCAGCCAGGGCTACACAGAGAAACCCTATCTCGAAAAACAAAAAGGTTTTGTGGCTGGGCATGATGGTGTCACCTTTTAACCCAGCACCCAAGAGGCGACAAACAAACAAAACGAAACCAAAACCCAGGAAGATCTCTGAATCCAAGGCCAGCCTGGCTTACGTTGTGTGCTCCAGGGCTACACAGTAAGACCCTAGCTCCAAAAACAGAAAAAGAAGAAGAAAATTAGAAAGCCAGGGATCGTGCCAGAGGTTAGGCTGTGCAGCAGTCAGGGGTTGTGATAGACTGCAGAGGGCCTTGGCATGCCAAAAAGAAGGTCTGCCTTGCTCCTTAAGAACTCAGATTTGGAAAGGATCCTCAGTAGAATGAAATGGTGACCAGTATGTATGAAAAGGCGGGAAGCAGAAAGATGTGTGAGGTGATATGGTCTGACCCCCGATGAACAGTGGACACTTGGAACAGCACTCTCTGGGGCTTGGGTGTGAAAACAGCAGACAAATATGACTCTGGAATTTGTGTTTGGGCCCTGGGTAGGAATGGGGGGGTCCATTGATAGCCCCATGCTATACCACCCCTCTTAGGGAACCGAGTTGTGGGTATCTGAGAGCCCCTGTGTCTTTGGGGTCTGCATAGCTAAGCCCTACAGGCCCCACTTTTTACCACTGGCAAAGATAGATGGGTACCTTAGCGACTGAGGCAGCAACAGCCATAGCTGAGGTCATGTTGGCATCTGAAAGGACCAGCCCCTGGTTACTTACGTCCTTCAGCTTAGGGGACGTGGAGGGAGATGAGCCATCCCGACTCTTCAGGAGGGTAGATGTCATCCAACGCTCACCAGCCTCCCAGGCCAAAAGCTTTGCTACAAAGAGCAGTGGAAGAGTTGGTGCAAAAGTCTGCACATGGCGGTGCACACTTCAATCCCAGAACTTGGGAGGCCAGTGAAGGAGGAGCTCTGTTGTTCCCAGCCAGCCACAGCTACATAGGAAGACACTGTCTCAAAAAAAAACTAAAGGGGCTGGAGAGATGGCTCAGAGGTTAAGAGCACTGACTGCTCTTCCAGAGGTCCTGAGTTCAATTCCCAGCAACCACATGGTGGCTCACAACCATCTGTAATGAGATCTGGTGCCCTCTTCTGGACTGAAGTCATACATGCTGTATACATAATAAATAAATAAATCTTTAAAAAAAAAAAAAAAAAAAAAAAAAACTAAAAAGAAAAAAAAAAGTCAGTGCGGAGGTGGGTCTTCAACAAACTGTGAGATCAGACCTCTTCAAAGCCATCTGGTTTCCAGGCCATCCATCAGAAAGGGATGGGATATGCCTGGCTCAGCCCAGACCTGGGTCCAGGCAAGTGGGACCACATGGGGTTGTGACCCCTCCCCAGCCTGACTTCCCCTCCATCTCTTCCCTTCCCCAACCCTAACATCCCCCAACAGTGGCAACAGCAAAGGAAAAGACATCAACACCATTAAGTCTCTCCGAGTCCTCCGGGTGCTACGACCTCTAAAGACCATCAAGCGGCTGCCGAAGCTGAAGGTGACTGGGGTCGGGAGAGGGACCTTGGGCTGGCCACACACGGATGGGACGGTTGCACATTGCTCCAGAGCCCACACTGAGAAACAGACTGTGGTGTACACTTGGGATCCAAGCACTTGGGGGCTAAGGGGAGACAATCCCAAGTTCCAGGTCAGCCTGGATCCACAGAGGACCTCCATCTCAAAACACACTGAAGGAGAAGCTAGCAGCCTCGTGGCCTCTGTATATGGGTTACTTACTGGGCTTGTCAAGCAGACAGCAGCAAAGGGATTGGCTGGCCGAATCTGCCCTAGGTCAGGACTCCTTTTCATGGTCAGCGCAGAGACAGGGCGGACCGTAGTTGGGGAGGCACTAGTTCCAGGGCAGCAGAGCCATCTAAAAAAGCAGGACATGGGAGATGTATCTCAGTTGGCAAGAGTGCTTGCCTTATGTACAAGAAGCACTGGGTTCCATATCCAGTGACTCAAACTGGTGGAGGCAGGAGGATTAGAAAATCAAGGCCATCCTTTTTAAGGCCTGCCTGAGCTACATGAGATCCTGTCCAAAAATGGTTGTGAGGTGCCTGAAACAGGACACCTGCTGTGTGCACAGCCGCCATACTGCTGTTAGGGGACAAGGGTGAGGGAAAGTCGTGCACACGTGGAGTCTATCTTCCGCCAATGTTTCCAACCCAGCTGTTAGAACCTGCAAGTGCCTCAGGTGTAGAGGGAACAGCCATGCTTCTGGTCTCACACCTCTGTCTCCCGACCAGGCTGTGTTTGACTGTGTGGTGAACTCACTCAAGAATGTCTTCAACATCCTCATCGTCTACATGCTGTTCATGTTCATCTTCGCCGTGGTAGCTGTGCAGCTCTTCAAGGGCAAGTTCTTCCACTGCACAGATGAGTCCAAGGAATTCGAGAGAGACTGTCGGTGGGTGGGCCATGGTCCCCGGGACACCATGGCAGGGGAGGTCGAGGTACGGGGTCGGTGGTGCAGGCACCGAGGCAGAGGAAGGACTCTGGGTCAGCTTGGATCTGGAGTAGGGCTTTTTTAAAGTGTGGTGTGGTGGTACACACCCAGGACCTCGGCACTCAGAAGGCGAAGGCAGGAGGATCACCCTGAGTTTTGAGGCCAGCCTGGGTTACAGAGTGAGCACTGGGTATTACAGTGTGTGCGTGCTTGGCGTGTGCAAGGCAAGGCACAGGCCCACTCCCTGGCATGAAAAGTAATAACAAGAAGTAAAAGACCTCTGTGATGTGAGGCACAGACCTGTCGCCCCAGCCCTCGGGAGGCTGAGATGTGAGGGTGGAGAGGCCCAGACCAGCCTGGGCTACAGAGAGACCCTATCTCATAAAAGAAAAGCAAATGAGAAACAGTGAGAATCTGGGTCCACAGACCCGGTTAAGCCGTTCTAATCTCCCAGTGACTTTATCAAGCGGGGCTCTTAACACAAATCCATAGTCCCTCCTTGGGTTGTGTCTGAGCAACCCTGTTCAGATGCTTCCCAGGCACAGTGGCACAGGCCTGTCATTAACTGCTTGGGACACTGAGGCGGGAAGAGCCAGAATTCCCAGCCAGCCTAGGCTATGTTGTGAGACCCTGCCATACAAAAGGGATCCTAGACTCTTGGGTGGTGTTTGGAACTCACTCTTGCCTGTTCTGAAAGGGGCGGCCATCGCCTCCTGAGGTGTGAGGACCCCGAAATAGGCTGTCCTGTGTTTGCCTCCCCATCCTGTGTGTGTCCCCACACCCACACTCAAGCCAGGGTCTCTGGCTCCCACAGGGACAGCGCTGTGCCCCTCCAGGCAGCGCAAATGGCCTTGGGAGGTGGTGGCGCCCTGCTGACTAACCAGCTCTCTGTGACAGAGGCAAGTACCTCCTGTACGAGAAGAACGAGGTGAAGGCCCGGGACCGCGAGTGGAAGAAGTACGAGTTCCACTATGACAACGTGCTCTGGGCCCTGCTCACACTCTTCACCGTGTCCACGGGCGAGGGCTGGCCGCAGTGAGTGGCCCGCACCAAAGGGCAAGGGCTGGGGACCCCAGGAGCAGAGTGGAGGAGGGGGAGAGAAGGGTGTCGGAGCCTGGCCCTGTGCCCAGGGTTGCTCTCACAGTTCGGGGGGCTGTCCACGGGGCTGTGGGCGTGGCCCTGATGCTGAACTCGGGCCTGGCTGTTGGGAAGCCCACGTTACTCCCCCAGCAGCACAAATGTGAACACGAACTTAAAAACAACAGCCTTACTGGGCATGGTGGCCACGACTTTAACCCCAGCATCCCAGTGGCAGAAGCAGAGGGATCTCTGTGAGCTTGGTGCCACGATGGAGCTCTAGACCATCCAAGGGTGCACAGTGAGACTCAGGACAAACAACACAAGACTGGGAGGTGGCTCCGAACAGGCTGTTCATCCAGAAGACAGGAGCTGAGTTCCCAGAACTCGGCTCTCACATCAGGTTCACAACCACCTGCACCTCTAGCATCTGGTGCCTCTGAGCTCTGAGGGCACTGCACTTTTTTACACAGTTTTAAATAAAAAATTTTTAACAAGTAAAATAAAAATTTAGAAGAAAGAAAGAGCCTCAGGGCTGGGGGGAATGGGTCAGTTGGTAAAGTGCCTGAGTTTGAACCCCAGCACCCACATAATAGCCAGGCATGAAGACACACACCTGGAACCCCACCCAACACTAATCCCAGGGGCTCGGTGGCTGTCTGGCTTAGCTAACCAGCAAGTTCCAGGTTCAGTGACAGACCCTGTCCCCAAGAATAAGGCAGGTCAGCAAGGTAGTTCAACAGGCAAAGGGACCCACGTGTGGAAGAAGGAACTGACTCCCGAAAGTTATCCTCCGACCTCCACATGCACACACCAATAACTACATTTAAATGTGGCCAAGAATACTTGCAGCTCTTACAGAAAACCCGAGCAGTTTCCAGCACCCAAATCTGGTGGCTCACACCACCTGTAACTCCAGCCCCAGGGGATTCAGCATCCTCCTCTGGCCTCTGTGGATACCTGCACTCATCTGCCTCCTATGTGCACACATACACACACATACATACACATAATTAAACATAAATTTAAAAAGAAGGTCATAGTCACACAGAAATGATTTGTCCAGACAAGGTACCATGTTCATTATGGTGACACACACATTTATCACATCTGCTATACATAGGCAATGCTTAACACCATTTTTTTTCTTTGATTAGA